>NW_015112862.1:194721-291546 GCF_001443285.1 Poecilia latipinna | reverse complement strand
TGGTAAAGTCAAACCCTCCCAAATTTAAATTTTTTTTTTTTTTTTAAAAAAAAAAAAATTTTAATTTTTTTTTTTTTTTTTTCAAAAGTGTTTTTTTTTTTTTTTTTTACATGAAAACATTCAAAAAAAGATTCACTTCACTGGTTTAGTCCTTTAATTTCCTCTTATATCAGAGTTTAAACCTGGTCTGGTTTTCTATGTCAAACAAGAAAATACTTTTTCCTGAACGGGCCATTAATTTTAGATATGCTTAGAGGCGCCACTGCATCGTACTGTATCTTTTGAAATGGAGAATTGGTTGGACTCTTGTATGTTTTTGGTGCAGTAGTGACCCTCCTTCACTGAACTGAACAGTCTTGACGTTTTCCACACACCTGAAGGAAATCCTCTCCCCCTCTGCTTACCTCCAGGTTGTCCCGTTGGATTTCTCAGTAAACGCCGGAGGAATTTTTAAGGAGAGAACGGCGTCTCACCGTCTCTGTTGCCTGCATTGTTCTGACATTGGGTAACAAATGGATGGACGTTTTATTTTGAGGTTCTGCAGGAGTATCAGAAGTGGCTCTGAGCTTCACATCAGAACCCTTTTTTTTACTTTTCAAGTGAGGTATAGCCTCGGGTTGTCTGGCAGAGATCTACACCTCATTCCATGAACTTGGCTGTCAAGAAAAGAGGACCGGGTGTGTTCGGTCAGAGCCTCTGAGGTCTGAAGTCGGTGTCTTTTTGAAGTGTTCCTCAGAGCAGATTTGTTCTTTTTACACTCTGTGGGGTTTTTTGTCGTTTTTTTTTTATGCTGGTTTAAGACAACCCATCTCATCTGAGAATAACTTTGTTTTTTTATCAATAATACAAACTTAAATGGTAGAGATGGACCGATCCGATGCTAATATCTGTATCGGTCCCAATATTGGGGGAAAAAGAAAAATTCTGCATCCGGTATCAGTGATGATATACACAATTCATAAGGTGGATCTATTCATTCTAATTCTGTGCTTTGTGCTCTGAGCGACGTCAGGCTTTATTATTTATTTTAGATTATATTTATAATTCCTAGTTGCATTTTCTGAACCATTTGAATGGTTTGTTGCAGTTTATTTTTTACATGTGTTATCAAGATGGTCAGCCTGTTTCAGTTTATTTATTTTACTTTGGCTGTTTTACTCCTAATTGCACTGTTTGAGCAAATTAAACTTTAGTTATTTTGACAAAGATTGTGAAGCTACTGGTGTGTTCAAGTTATCAAATACATTTATAATTCAATACATTTACATCTATGTTTTAAAAAAAGACGTTCAAGTTAATTCAGCCGATATCGGATCAGTATCGGCTGATACAGATCTCTGAGATTTAGAATAAAAGTTTAAAAAGTGGATCGGGGCATCCCAGTTAAAAGGTATCCCAAGCATACCTCACTTAAATTATAAATAACATTTCAACCGATTGAGAGTATTTACAATTTAAAATAAACCCATATTTTCTCTAACTGGTATTGTGGGTTTATTCATAGTTTTCTCTCAAATACAGTCTTAAGGGATTCTTAACTTCCAAGCCAATTTAAGTGTCAATCTTGTCACTGCTGCAGTGAAACGTATGTTGGGGAGGAGGAACAAGCAAAAGGCTGAAGCGTGCTGGCAGCAAGGAAGGCGGGGGGCTGGGAGGGGAAGCTGGGAGAGATGCAAGGGAGGTCCATATGTAGAGCTGGGCTATAAAAACGCATAGAGCCGTTCTGCAGCTGGAGCCAAACAGATGTCACTTTTAGTGAGCGTTTGACTGGAAAAGGAAACTGGTTAATGGGTGGATGTAAAGTGTCTCCATGTGAGCAGAAACTGCATGTCTGAATACGACTCGTCGTAATGAGCAGCTTTTAGCCTTAGCTTAGCGCCGTTGATCTTGAAGCTGGTACTTTTTTTATTTATTTATTTACTTTTTCTTTTTTACTTTGCATCAACAATAAACAATTCATAAGATGATAAATAATGGAGTATGTGGACCGAATCTGGCTTTCGGAGCTCAAATAGGGTGCTTGTGTGTGCGTGTGTGTGTGTGAGACTCCGTCCACAGGCATGTTGTCTGCAGCTTTACGAGGTAAAGTGGATGCAGCATGTCACTGAGATTTATGAGGTTTCTTCCCGATAGTGTCGGGCACAATGGAGCTAAAAATAACCCTCCACTTTATTAGATGTGCCCTAAAAACCCAGACTAGAGGGGCTGAAGTTAAGTTTCTTTCTCTTGAAAATTCTCCTCCTGAAAATGGACAAGTGCAGATCTTTTTTTTTTATATATTTATACTTTTTTTTTTAATTAGGTGCCTTCCTAATTCTGCCTTTCTTATACCTTCAGAACTGCTCTTTGTTCTTCATGGCATCAATTCAACAAGGTGTTGGAAACTCTGAGATCTGGTAACCATGGAAACCATTGAAGTACAATAAACTCAAACAGAAAAATGACCAAGACTTAAATTTGTTATTATGGCTATATATATATATATATATATATAAAATTATTATTTTTATTATTATATTTTTTTTACATTGACTGAAAATGATGAAGAACCAACAGAGTTATTAAGAGCCACAGTGGAAAAACCAAAGAGCCACTCGAGGGTCCGGAGCCGCAGGTTGCAGACCCCTGAGTTACAAAATACTTGGTTTATGCTAAAGGATCCTTTTGATGCTTAGTTTGAACTTTAGGAAGTCATCTTGACCATAATGATGAACTTTAATGACCCATGTCTAAAGTATCAATAAAGTGCCAGAAAATAATCCAATAAATAGTTCAAAAATAGAATAAAAATAAATATTCAAGGTCAGTCTTGAGTTGGCTAATTTAACCAGTAGAAGAGATTTAAAATTTCATTTACAAGGATGACCTGGGCAAGACTTAATCACCCAGGAGGAGCATTGGTTTGAATCCCCGTGTAGCAACTAGCTCCTCATAAACTATTGTAATGCTTCATATGGTCTCCATTTTCAATCTGCTGACAAATTGGCTTCAATTTTTAACTGCGTTCGCTGTAGCTTAGCCAAATCTGCCGCCTCACGGTTCATTAGCTGGAATATAAAACCTACGGGATCCAGAGCGATCGTGATTTATGCCGAACACGCTGATAATGTGTCTGAAATGCTTCCTTCAAATTTCCATAAATATTAATGTGTTGTTGTGATGGGATCGGGGATTGGGCTCCGGCAGACTCTGGCTGACTTTCCATGGCTCCGGTGTGGAGGGAGGGAGAGAGGAGTGGTGGGTGCTTAAATGCAGGGGGCAAACAGAGGTCACAATAGGGATGCTGTGGAAATCACCAAACACCTCCCCCACTCCACACACACACACACACACACACACGCCAACATACGTCTCCTCCCCAGCCATCAGCACTTCAGGAAATCGGGGTACCAGAGACACAGTAATGACTGGATCTGATTCACAGCTGCACAGGGCCTGTTAGCAGAGTGTAGCTAATTTAACAGCAAGCATTGAAAGAGCACATACAAACTGGCTGTGGGCCTGTTTTAAAGTCTTTTTTTTGGTTTGTCATTAACATTTGATGGTTACTGCACAGATTTAATGTTGATAAAATGATTTTATTTTTTATTTTTTCAATTGAAAGCAGAAGCTTTATTAATTTCAGCTGCTTGGATTAGCTTTCTTAAAATGTCTGTCTTGATTCTTTTGGGACAAACAAAATAATCAGTGTTGTGCATCTTACAGGCTCTTGGCATCATTTTATAGCATAATCAACTGACTGTTACCTTCAGTTGTTCTAAAAATATTTTATATATCAACTATGACTTAAAAGAAATTTGACTTTGTAATTTGAAATTGGGCCTCTGTGTCTTTAAGAAGCCCTTGCTCTTTCTGAAACTCTGCCTTCAGGAAGTCATCATAACATGGCTCCTCTGTTGATTCTTTAGCAATGTTTTTACCACTGTTTCACTGAGAAGTAGCTCTTAAGATGAGCTACTTCCATCAGGTGTTTGCTAATTACTGCTAGCTAGTCTGAAGGAACTGAGTAGTGGAGGGCTGCTCTCTCAGGCATCTTGGAAACTGGTGGGCTAAAGCTAGCTTTCCACACCGGAACATGCTGTAAATGCTCAGGGTGGTTAGATAAGCAGTTTTCCTGTAGTAAGTTGTTTCTCCACCATTAAAAGATTGAGCAGTGCATATGCATACCTGCTTGACAGCGCTAAGCCCCTCCTCCTGGCTCTGATTAGTTGTTTCTGACCAAGCAGTGCATTTCTGCAGGTGGCAGCAGGAAAACAGGAAAGAGGCTAATGTTTTTTTTTTTGTTTTTGTTTTGTTTTTTTACAAACTATCTCATGTCACATGACATTTTTAGCAAATATGTAAAAATAACATTGTATTTAAAAGATAAGAACTGCAGCTTTAAAACTTTCTGAGATGCTGGAAACAAACCTGTAGGGTTTTTTTACTCTTTCATACTAATCACTCTTTCGGTCTTTGCAGTTTTTTTTTTTTGTTTAATTCTCTTTTCCCTCTTAAATAAGCTATGCAAAGTATTTCTCTTGGCACGTACGGAATCCGAATTCCGTACGTGTTCGATTACTGTGGACGGAGCATGTGCAGTCATATTACCTTTTGGCACACGATATGCAAAAGATAAACATAAAAAAAATGCACCTCTCCTTCCAAGTCATGAGCTGTGAGACTCGAAAGCCCATTACAGAGGGGTCACTCTGAGGTAACTGGCTGAGCGGGGCCAGGGCCAGACCAGCTCTATATCATCTATATCTGTGTGTCTGTCAGAGCCTGCAGGCCCTGACCTGATGAAGTGTAAGCTGATAGCAGAGTGTAAGACCAACTTGGAAATCAGGATTCAGTGTTTATGAACCGGGCTTTAAACACTGCGCCAGGAGGTGAATCATTACGCAGACCCAGCTTAATGACTGACCAGCAGAGATCAGAGATTAAAGCTAGAAGGATTCCTGACTGGTGCTAGAGAAGATAAAGCAGAATCAGGGCAGGACATTCTGAGAATTGCGTTGCATGATGGAGGATTTTTACGCATGGTCTCTTGCAGAAATATTCACTTTGAAATTCTCTCAAGACACACAGCCTGGCATGTTTTTTCTTTGTGCTGTTTTTTCTTAATTGGGATTTTATGTGATTGTCCAACGCAAAGAGTGATGTAATTTAGGGAGAGGAAAGAAAAAGACCCATGTTTTTCAAAATATGAACTTCCCCAACAGCATGATGCTGCCACCACCCTGCTTCTGTGTGTTAATGGGGTTTCTAAAGAGATATCCAGTGTTGATTGTAGCCCTACAAAATACAAACAATGATGTTAGTAATGGATCATTTGATCGATTATTCTGACGATTAATCAATTAATCTGATTTTTTTTTATGTCCCGATTTAAAAGAAAAAAAAAAGTTACTAGCTTAAAGTTAAGCTAGGAAAATAAATGTATGAGAAAATGTTAGCAAAAAATAACAGTTCATCCCCTTTTTTAAATAAGAAAACATGTTATTTCTTAAAATGGAATAGGATTCAAACATCACTTTTAGTCTCAAGGTTGAAGTAAAAAAAAATAAAAAATTTAAGTGCAACAACAGCTGAGAAATAAAACATTTCACATTAACTTTTAAAAATTAAAGTGCTTCCACCACTCTGCTTCTGCATGTGAATGGGTTTTTTAAAGTGATGTCCAGACTTAGCTGTACCCTACAAAATACTAACTTATATTAGTAATCGATTATTCAACCGATTATTCTGATGAATAATCGGATAAAGAAACCATTTTTTAAAATCTCTATTTCTTTCAATAGAAATGCATTAAAAGATGCAAATAAACAAGTCAGTTCCTTTTTTAAATAAGAAAATTCATTTACTGGACACTCGATCATTTGTAGGAAAGGAAGCACAAAAAAATCTTCTAACATCAGCATGTGAAAAGCTCAGTCCCTTCTGTCTGACTCAGCATCATCACAGTGCAGGGCTGATCCTTTTTTTCTTTTTTTTAAATAACCGATTAATAATCACATAGCAAAAGAAGTTTAGAGATACAGAACTTGAACCAGGTGAAGCTAAAACTATCACTTGAGGAGTGGGTAGAACAAATTTACAGACAAAAGTACATATATATATATATATATTTTTTTTTTATCTTAAATGCATGGTGTGCATATTTTTGTATAGTTTTTGCTGCTCTGAGTATGTTGTTGTTTCAGCAAATGGCCTTTTTTTTACTCTGTACACTCCAGTTAGTGATTAATCAATTACTAAATTAGCTGATGATTATTTCAGTAATCGATTCATTGCGATTAATCTGATGAATTGTTTCAGCTCTAGTGCTGTGTACACACTCTACCCAGTTCAGTGTTGTCGTCTGTCCAGACCACCTGCTAGCTGATACATTGAACAGCCCCTTTTACGGCTTTCTTTTTTTTAAACAATGGTTTCTTTCTTTTGTCTCTTCTTCAAATCCATTTTCTTTTAAGTCATTGCGTTGTCTTCCTTCTACTTCACAATGAAGCGCAATTAAGACCAATTTTCTTTTGATTTGTCACATAAATATATATTTATTTGCGGTTCTACTGTGCTAAAATGGGAAAGGTTTGAGAGGCGGAGGAAATACATTTATGAGGCATTACAAAAACAATGTCAGTATAACTAGATGTCTAACAGCTGAGCCCCTTCTTTGTACCTCTGAGAAACACGGATCGGGTTTATCTCAGTAAAAGCTGAGGAGTGGGTTAAACAACATATCAGGCATCTGAAAAATGGATCACATGGGAAACAGATGCCTGGAATCACATGATGATCACACTTGATTCCAACCAGACGGGTGGGTTTTTTTTCTTTCATTTTTTCTTTTTCTTCCTTCATTTCGCTCTCCTTGCGAAGCAAATGCTGTTCAAAGTAACGCATTCTTGTGGCTGATGAGTCACTGATGTCAGTTTATGGTGGATTAAAGTAAAAAAAAAAAACATTTTCCCACTTTAATGTGGACACGGTGTGTTTGTGTAGCAGGTTACATCTTGTTCTCATCTAGAAACCGGAAGATTCCAGGAGGGCTAAAGGACTTTTAGTGTATTATGGGGTCATGGGGGGGGGGGCTGATCTAAACACCACTAGGAGGGAAGTATGCACCCCCTGCTAATCTGACCTTTGACCTGGCAGAATGTCACCCTCAGGGCCAAGCCCACTTCTGTTCAGGGACAATGCTGCGGATTCTCATTGAGCCGTGTCTTTTTGCTCCTTTACACCCCCCCGTTCCTCACTGCGTTCCGTCACCACATAAAAACTTTTCACGATGCAGGAGGTGAGGGTCTTTGTAGTCCCTTACAAGGCTGAATTGGGGAAACATTCACTCTCTTTGCAAACTCCCTCATTCATTCATTTTTTTGTTTTTTCTGCTTGGTTAGCCCTCTGACATTCTGGCACCTGTTTCCAGCACAAACCCATGTATTTATCTCTGAATTATTAACTAAGAGCCCACAAAGTGTCTGCCACTCGGTGACATGTCCTGACTTCATGGAGGGGAAGAGGTGTGGGGGGGGGGGGGGGGGGTGGTTTCCTTGGCAACAATGGGGCTCCTTTATAACATAGCCGGTGTCTCCCATCTGTGTTCTGCAGGAGCGAAATATTACAGGATTATTAAATGCATGATTGATGTCACATTTGGCGCTGGGGATGGACGGATGGTGCAAATCCTGCAGTTTTCACCTATTGTGCATTTTCCCCAATGCTGCAGCTGGTTGGCGCAGGACAGGGTTTGTAACGATGACATTAGCGGTTTGCAGAGGATTCCCTTCTTTTTTTCTTTTTTTATGAACAAAGCTGTGAGTTTAATGAGGAGAAATCCAAAGGATTAGGAAGCAGTAGCTCACAGACTGAAAAGTCGCTTGCGATGTAGTCATCAGATATTTTGAGGGAAACTTCTGATCGCCAGAATCTGTAAACCTTTGACTTGTCAGTTCCAAATTTAGTAAAGTTCAGGTTTTTTCTTAGAACTTTTTAAAGAATTTTTTTTTTTTTTTTGCCCAGTGTGTATTGGAAAATTGAAACGGTTTGGACAAATGTTAATCTGAAATGTTTCTGTTTTTTAAGCGGAGCGTTGTAGAGCTCTCTCTCAGTAAAATCTTCCAGCTGATGGGACAGGGCTATCTTTTGAAATGAAGAACTGGATGTCTCGCTTAATGTTTTGACTCGGTTTCTTCTTTTCATGGAGGGGAAGAGGTGTGGGGGTGCACACCTGAAAATGTTTGTGCATTTTATCAAAATATATTCAGTTTCTGTCTTCAAGATCCACTCGACAAAAAGAAATCACCCTGCCCCCCCCCGCACTCCTCCACTGAAATCCGATTTGAAAGACAGGTGGAGAAACCTTTAGTTTTTTTTTTTCTCTGTTAAAAACAGTCCAGAAAATATTGCCAATGCTTCTTTCTTGTCGGCCATGTTTGTTTACTCTGAACTCATGTTTTATCTCGTGAGGTTTTTGCGAGATTTCCCATCTGACATGTGAGTGTTGGTGTGTAGGTTTAAGCCGTTCCGTTCACCAAAATGTATTACCAAACCTGTTATATCGATATTTTTATCATCAGGTCTCAGGTTTTGAAAATCGTCCAACAATTTTACAATCTTGCCCTATGAACCAGGCACTGGAGGCTTCTCACCTGTTTTGCTTCTCCTCTCACTTCATTCTTAAACACGTCAGTGTTGCTGGAAATTGCGAAGTTTTGTTTTCTCTCAGTAACAACATCCACACTTGAAGTGTGTTGTCATTTCAACCAACTAATGCTTCTGAATGAACAGATTGAATTTTTGTGTTTCTGATCAGCAGATCGCCACCAATCGTAGCCATTCAAACACAGAACTGGTCAGCTTCCCGTAACCTGACGGTTTTGATGGAAACGACGTTGAGGCGGAGTTCAAAGTTCAGAGAGAGTCGTCACCACGTGCTCACAGGAGGACGGGTCGCCGGCTGTCACGGGCTTTTAGATGTGTACAGCAGGGAGGACTCTCGAACGAGCTAAGGCGACAGTCGGGTCAGACGATCCAGCTCGCTGTGATCTGAGAGGTGGGAGGGTGAGGGGCTTCCTTTTGTAGCCATGAAGAGCAGCAGCAGCGTTTTGAAATGGATACAGGCGCTTACTGAGAGCCTCGGGAGCAGATCGAGCGGAGGCGGGGCGCAGCCTGGAGGAATGTAAGCCGAAGCTAGCGACTGGGGCCTGGCCAAAAAGGGAGTAACGGGAGCAAAGACGGGTGTTTCTCATCCGTCTGCAAGCTGAAAAATGATAAAACGACTCAACATTTCAGAATTCAGACCAAGTGTTGATGCCGCCAATGCATCCGCTTGAGTTTGACTGCATTTTCTGATGAAGCCGTTGCACAGGGCATGGCTTTATTCCTCGAGGATCCATCCGAGAGGCGCACAGTCTCTGCCCTCTTTTGCTCCTCTACTGTAAATCTTTACGGTCAGAGATCACAACGCCTGCAGGCACTTCCAATAAAAAAAGTCTCTGAAAAGACAAGTGCTTTTGTTGAACATGTCAGAAGGGGGAGGGGATGGTCAGTCCCTAGATGACTTTCCAGGCAGTGCTATCAGTGGCTTACTTGATTAGTGCATTGAAGTTTGATTTATAAGATCTGCAACTGTGTTTTGTCTCCCATGAATCAACATCCTTATTGAATTCTTCACGATTTCCTGAGCATTGTTGGAGTTTCTAAACACTAATGACTTCCTAACCCGTCTAATGTTCTTTCTGTTTTCTTTTCCCCAAGAACTTAGAGGGTTATCAGCTATGTTCCTCATTTATAATGCTAAAGATAAAAAGGACTTATCTGGTATGTGCTACCACGGTAGGATAGCTCTCATGTCCTCGGTTATAAAGGCTTTCACTCTCCTTTGTAGTGACACTGTTGTTGCGAAGCAGCAATGGAAGCATCTGGCAGATGCCTCGGGCCGCGGCGGTTCAGTGAAAGTAGATCTGTGAGGAGAGGGAGCTCCATCATGGGTTGAGTTGGACAGGGTGTGGGGGGAATCTTCCACTTTGTTTCCCTCAACACAGTGACAACCACTGGGGACCCACCAGTTACAGAACACGTTCATTTTTTTGTTGTCGTATTTTTTATTGCTGGGTAGACTTGAGGCATTCCAGAACAAGGACCGAGCCAAAGCTTGAAGTAGGTGGGTCTGTTTTAAAGTCTGTGGCCATGGAGCTTTGAGGGATCACCACCGGAGCTAACCTGCTTGAAGAGTCAGGCATGAAAACTAGGGGTGCAAAGACGCGTGAAACTGACGTGCCACGCACGACGTGCAACATTTAAATGTGGATACGCTGGGAATTCACACCCTGGCAGGCGGTTAGTGGTCCCATCAAGGGAACCACTGAAGAGAATCACCGTGATCTTTGATTATCAAGGATTGTAAACCTCAGTATCTCCACGCGCAGCGGCCCCACAGCGGGTATACGATGTTATTCTCAGTCAAGCATGATCCAATTAGCGCTGTGGGCATCGAGTGGAGAGTGACTCTAATGCTCACACTTCTTGGAGAGCATGGATCTTGAGTATGGATTAGGAATTCCCTGGAGTTGCAACTGTCTGTGACCTCTTTGTCAAGGGTTATTGGCGTAGTTAAACCAGAGTGTTGTTATGTACTCAAGCCTGCTGCTCATCAGTCATTTCTGCAGTTTCACAAGAAAAATAAAAATAAATAAATAAATAAATAAAATTATTTTCATTCTGGGCTAATTGGCTTCATGTGTTTTCTGACTGCTGGCCAGGACAGTCTTTTGTTTTGTTTTTGCAATAATTGGTTATTTTGAAATATGTTAGAACCATGTAATATATCTTTTTAAATGCAATTTTCAGCCTCCTTGAGAGAACGCCATGTTCCTCCAGCCACTTCTGTTATGCCATGTTTATTAGCGGTTCACATAATTGACCTGTTTGTTTTTGAGGATTTCGGTTCTTTGGACGTGAAATTGGGAAGTCATTTTAATTAGCGGCTAATTTAGCCACATGTTTTTTTGTTTAGTTTTGTTTTGGGGTTTTGTTTTTTTTACAGTTATTCCAGACAATTCGCCTGCTCAAGATTGTGTCCCATTTTGCATAGTAAGCTGAATAATAAAGGAATCATAAAAACATAGATTGTATTGCATTTTATTTAGAAAAATGTTGATTCCCTTAAGCTATGTTAGCTTTACTTTGGTTAGCATAAAATTTAGATGCAAGAAAATCACTTTTGCACTCTCCTCCACCTCCCAAATACGGGAGGTGGAGGAGATTACATATACTAAAGCGTGCTGCGTGTAATCTTCTCATAGTTTAGGGTTTTATACATTTGATGGTTTTAGATTTCTTTGCTGTTTTTACTGCTTACATTTAACTAATGCTGTTACTAACTAAACGACTTTTTCTGAAGTTATTGCCATTATGCAAGTATACTATATCATAACGCACGTATTGTTCTTATCTTAATCTTGTCAAAATGCAGCACATGCCTTCCCTCTCTCCAGCAGTGTGCGTTACTTTCCTTCCTTATATTCAGTTCACTTCTCTCATGACTCTGTAGTGCCTCAGCTGTCAGTTCTTATCTTAAATCTTCTCTGCGGCGGGTACAGGAGCAGAAACACGTTTATGACACAAATGTTCTTAACACCTCTTCATTAACGCTGAAGCATTTCATCAAAAAAAAAGGACTGAGGGCAGATTTGACAACATGATTTATGGGATTTTCTTCACTTTTTTTATGTCTAGTAACCCATGCCCTTTTATAGTTGCTGTCTGTGCTAAATCACTTTTGAGATTCCTGAACATTCATTATGTGGAAGAGCTTAGGACTGCCATACCAGACTTGTACTTTTAGCTGTATTACATATTTATATTACAGAAAGCAAACAGGGAAACTAACAAAATGGAAGACGTATATTCCATTTTGTCTTCTTTTCAGACCTGGAATATGCTAAAGAAAAATAAAAAGTTTTTCTTGCTTGTCAATACTTTGTTAGGAATAAATTAATTAATTAAATAATTTATATATATATATATATATATATATATATATATATATATATACATAAACATCTTAATTTTGACAAAGACTTATTGAATGCAAGAAAGCTATTTGTTAAAATTTTAATAGTTTAGTTTTGGGGGATGAGCAGCACCCCCAAAGGGGTGATAGACAGCGCTAAGACCCGCCTCCTGGCTCTGATTGGTTGTTTCTAGATGATACTGGGAGAAGGCAGACAGCTCAATTTCTTTTTTCATAGAATATCAGTCTCGTACCATACGACATGTTGACAGTTTCAATAAATGTAAACTTTTCACTTTTTCATAAAAGTAAAAGTCACATATTGCATCTTTAACTAGGTTATTTTAAAAGACATTCAAAAAGGGTGAAACTAATGTAAACCCTTTCTTCTTGTTTACATTTTTAAATCACGTGACTTAAATCCACAAGAAGCGTCGGCCTCTTGAAGCCACTATTTCAAATTTGAGTCTCTTGTCTGCGATGTGGAAAGTGAGCCTCTGAAAAGGTTTACCTCCTCTTTGATGTTGAGGTCTGCACCGATCCCTGAACCCACCTGAATAGTTCACGCTCATATTTCTGTCTCTAGAGCGTCCTCACTGGCTTTACGAGGCCCTCTCTGCGTCATTGTGTCATCCAGAAGGCATTACTGAACACGACGCCCGCAGATGTTTTTCAAGACGCACGAATCCCTCTAAGCTGCGTTTCTGCGTCGAGCTTTCTTTGCGTCATGGCAGGAACGCCGTGAGCCCCGTCCGACTGACCCGTCCTTTCTTTCCCACCCTCTGTTATTAGCTCGCCCTCAGGGCTGCTTTTCTTCTCCCTCGGTCCCGTGCTCTTCCTTTAAACAACAGAGAGCATGTTTGTTCTCTAAAATACTTGTCGTATTCTGGTGACATTTGTTTACACTCTGGTACTTCTGGTGGACACCCACCAGGAATGGAGATGTAATTTTAGCCCGGGTAAATTGTTTCCCATCTACAACCAAAATAAACCCAAGTCTGCTCCCTGGAGGTGTTTTCCATCCACTTACTTTAAGCTCTCTTCTTTTTCCCCCCACCCCCTCACCTTTCTCCGCAGATGAAACTGTGGAACAAGTACAAAGTAACCAGCATTCCTTCGTTGGTGTTCGTGGACGCTGCGACAGGAAAGGTGGTGTGTCGAAACGGTCTGCTGGTGGTGAGAGACGACCCTAAAGGTGAGAACAATGACCTGCATGCGCACCGTGTTGTGACCAACACTCAGATTCATTTCTCACTTTTTTTTTCTCGAAGCTCTGACCTTATTTCACTTCACTGGATGGTTTTGGAGTTTGGGGTTAATTTTAACCATTAAGCCTTTCAGGAAACCACCGTTTATAAGGCCAACCAAACGCATAACAGGGTAAAAAGGACAGTAGAACATATAAATTTTCCATGTCATGGCTTTATTACCCTGAAATCTTGGTGGGAAGCATTCATCATTCGCTCTGGCTTGTGGGTAACACCCAGCATTACTGTGGCTGCGTAGGAGACAATCTGGTGTTACAGTATGTCATTACACAAAAACTGTTATTGTATGCAGGGGGAATTACTGTTATGTCAAAAAGAAAATGCACAACCAAATAAATCATTCAAAATGGACAATTTATGGCGATTATACTGAAGAGTTTATATACGCAATGTAGTTGTAATGCATAATCCAGTTTCACCTACGTAGTTGTAACTGTATTTACTGTGTCAATGTCCGAAACAGTTAAAGTATGTTTGTAGCAAACGTTTCCTTTCTGGATTAATAATTTCTGGTCCTTTTGGCCCAGAATAGTAATAAAGTGTGCTAAAGCACAAAGTCTGAATGTTTAAGTGAGGTTATGATGTCAGAAAATTATTTCAAGAATGAATTTTGGTGCAAAATTATATCTGGGCTATAAAGGCAAGTATATTCATGTATGTTCAAATCCCCGAGTATTAAAAGAAGCCACTGTCTCACAAATGGCAAACATGGCGCCGGTCATCAACACTAAAACTTGCTGCTACGTCTGAAGGCCAGATGTGCGTCTCCCAGCAAAGTCGGCATGACAGATTCTCCAGTCAACAACCACTGAAAGGATGGAAAACCATTCTGGAAAATATGATGGAAGTTATGTTCCAACTGGTTGCAGCTCTGGAGTGACATAAATCTTTAAAATTCATTTTCTGGCATTCTTTGTCTCATTTTCTAATGACTTTCGGTGTGGCTTTTATGGCACATGGAACTTTTTTCTTTTTTTTAATTATTTTTTTAAACTGAATTCCTGAAAATGCCAGGAATAAAACAAACTGTAAGGAAAGTGAATTAGAATTAGAGCTCCCACCAATTAAACAGGCTTAGCAGTTCAATTAAATTCAAATTCAGTTCAAAAATACTTTATTGATCCCACTGGGAAAATAAGTGTTGTAATTATTATTAACTCATTTTTCCTTAGAAGTAGTCAAATATTGAAAAACAATTATTCAAAAACAATAAAGCATTTAGTCTGTAAATGCAAAATAGATATGGACAAAATGTAATAATGTCAATTCTTATTATTACATGCATGTTAATGATGCTGTAATAATAATCCAGGTTAAAACCCTTTACTTGTACAAGCTCTAGAGTTTAGAGTTATAACTTTTCCTCCTTGTTTGGGTTAATGCAACTATAATTCTAGTGCTATAATTCTGTGATTCTTACAATGTGACCATTTCACAGCGACTTATCTGGAAAAACCTGTATTCCATGCACTTTGAAGTGAAGACAGATAATTAACAAAAGTGAGGCTGCATTTATTTCGTCCTCTGCAGCTGAAGAAATAAAAAATCTTCCAAAGTGCCTCATCTCTGTCTGATGTTGGGGGAAAATAAAGGGAAACATGTTGTTGATGGCAGGAAAACAGAAAAGATGAGGGAACAAGAGTATCTCAGGATTTTTATTAAACCCTCCTCAGACTCCCATTTTTTTTTTTTAAGAGAAAAGATTGATCTCTGCAAATGAGGATTTTTCAGTGAGTATAATCTTGGACTTGATATTTTCTGACTTTTCTGTCATTTCACTGATTTATTAATCAGGTGTGACAATGTAACAAACCGATCCCTCTCCTGCAGTCCTACGTTTTGGTGTTTGAATTGGAAAAGGGCAGTAACACCGGGGGTTTTTTTCTGCACGCTGAAACTGGGAGGGGTGTGTGAGAAAGGACCCTCAGTAATGTTCTCTCTGCCTTTCACTCTCTGTGAAAAGGCCTGACTTGAGTGGCGGCAGACTGGCCTGCAGCGTAAAGATGGAGTGCACGTTTACAATCAGGACAACAATGAAAGGGAACGCCAGCGCAGCACAGACGTGTCCTTCCTGCCTAATGAAGCACTAGACAACCGCGCTCACATAAAGAGGCTATTATGATCAGCCATACAAGGTTTTATTTATTATTACCCTCCAGACCCTCGGTTTTTGGGGGGGGGGGTTTTACCAAATGCATCTCCAGAGCAGGAGCAGGACAATGAGAGCACGCTGAAAAGGAAATGAAAAGTGTCAAAAAGAGCTGGAGGGCAGAATTACAGGCAGCAATGATTTGCTTGAGAGGCTTGGCTTTTCATGTTCATTAAAACTGTTTTTTTCTTCTTCTTTTTTGTATGCGTGTGTGTGTTTGGCATGTGTGTGTGTGTTTCAAAAAGTAGATGTCACCAAAAAATAAAAAAAATTTGCAGCTTGGTGTCTGGAATCAGACAATTTGCTGCTTTTTTTTTTCTTTTCTTTTTTTTTTTTTACTTTATTTCTGGCCACTCTGGATGCACATCAAGTTAGCATTCAGGTTTATGATGGCATGTTTTGTAAGTAGTGTGAAAGTTTTCATGTACTGAGTTATTATCATGGATGTACACGGTAGATTAAGATTTGCACAAAACGGTTCAAGATTTACAATTGTAGTCAAACAATACTAAAAACACACTACTTACAGTTTTCAACAACTTTTATTGGTCATTAGAGCTAATAGTTAGCATTAACAGAGCCTGCTGTTGTTGGGACGCAACAGCAGCTTGTAGTGGCTATTTTAGTCAAACAAAACTAAAAACAAAAGATGATGACCTTTCTCAAACCAGTTTTCAACATTTTTTTTTCTTTGCCATTAGTGCATTTCAGGCTAACATTTAGCACTGTGAGCCTGCTGTTGTTAGCATGCTACCAGCAGTTTGTAGTTGCTTTCTGGACAAGCTTCCAGACAAATAATGAACCAGTAATCTCTGCTCTACCTGCCTGCTGTTAAACACGTAGGAAATGAAACATATTTTTTTGTCTAACAAGACTAAAAGTAAAGATGGTGACCTCTCTTCAAACTGTTTCCAAAAACTTTTATTAGCTACAAGTGCAATTAGCGCTAATAGTTAGCACGCCAACAGCGGTTTGTCATTCAGTTATGGACAAGCTTCCACACAAATGATGAATCGGCAATCTCTGGTCCACCTGCCTGCTGTTAAGCATTTAGGGGATTTTCTAATTTAGTCAAACAAGACTAAAAATGAAGAATGATGACCTTTCTTCAAAGTGCTTTCAAGGACTTTTATTAACTATGACTGCTGTTGGTGCTAATAGTTAGCACCATGACCCTGCTATTGTTAGCACACTGTTTGTAGTGTTATTATGAACAAGCTTCCTAACAAATAATGAACGAGCAATCTCTGTTCCGCCTGCCTGCTGTTAAACATTTAGGGGACGTTTACTATTTTCATCAAACAAAACTTAAAAAAAAAAAAAAAGAAAGAAAGATGGTGACCTTTCTGTTTTCAACTACTTTTATTAGCTAATGATTAGCCCTGTGAGCTTGCTGTTGTTGGGGTGCCAACAGTAGTTTGTAGTTACATTATGGAGAAGCTTCCAAACAAATAATGAACCAGTCATCTCTGTTCTACCTGGATGTTAAACATTTAGGCCTTCAGCTGTGAATTTAGCAGTAATCTCTTCCCATGTTTCCCCTCCACCCCTCCTCTCAGGTCTGGAGTTCCCCTGGGGCCCGAAGCCCTTCGCAGAGGTGGTGGCGGGGCCTCTGCTCAGGAACAACAGGCAGACAGCAGACAGCAGCTCTCTGGAGGGACACTATGTGGGAGTGTATTTCTCAGCACACTGGGTGAGTGAGGAGTGAGAAGACAAAGAGGAGCCCCTTTTTGGTTTTTTTGGTTTAATTTCCAGGCGTCTGAACTCTTAAAAACTGACAGCAGATCAGAGCAGGAGGAGGTGACTCCGCTGTTCGTCTGTTTACATTAGAAGCAGTCGGCCATCTTTGAGTCCTTTCTCCACCTCTGGACCTGCAGCCCACTACACCTCAGTGGGCTGCAGCCATTTGTCCGATAGCCGACCGAGGGTTCATGACTGGGCGATGATCCGTCGCTGAGGAGACGCAGCTCGTCGGGTCTCCTAAAGCAAGTCAGCACAGCAGTTGGCAGAGCCGCAGCCGGTTCAGAGCGGTGACGCCTCGATGTACTGGCTGGAGTCCCGAGCACATTAAAAACTGGAACAGAACAGAGTCACAAAAATGCCATTAGAGCAGCGTTTTCATCTCTGCTCAGTCGTTTGATGAAACCAGGAACACCAGCACCTCAGTATGGAGCTTTCTTCACTGTGGTTTTCTCCTCAAAGCAAGAGATTTTTTTTGTGTGGTTTGTTGTTTGGGAGAAATTTCTACCTTCCTTATCCCACACTCTAAACATTGTGTCTGTCTGTCTGTTCGTCTGTCCGTTAAGCCATCATTTTGTCTAGATGTCCATTTGACTTTCTGCCTTTTTGTCCACACATGCAGTCATCCATTCATCCATGTTTATAAATGTTTGTATTTTTGTCCATCTCTCTATGCATTTGTCCATCCAGTCATTGTTTTGTTCATCCGTAGTTTTGTCCGTCTCTGCCCTTTTGTCTGTCCATTCATTAAGTGTGTTTGTCTGTCTCTGGGCGTGTTCTTTAGTATTTTTGTTCATCGATCCATTGAAGCTCCAACCCCTTCATAAAAAAAATAAATAAAAAATTCCCCTTGTATGTGACAAAACCACACTAAAATTAAAGAATATCTGCTGTGGTTGATGGGTTTTAGTTTTTCAACTTCAAAGCTGCCAATGGTCCCTTTTCTGGGCCCCCAAATACAAATGAACTGTTTCCATCAACATTGACATTAAAGCGCGAGATGGACGATGGAAACACATTTACCTGAATAAGTTCTGACGTAGCAGATGCACAAAACTTTTCAAAGTAAGACTCTCTCCAGTTCTATGAGCTGCTAGATTGCAACCTCTGCAGATTTTTTTTTTACTGCAGCCTTGTGCAGAGGTTAGCAGAGTTCTCAAAAATGTTAAAATTAAGATTAGCACTAATTCAACATATGTATATTTCCACTCAGTTAAAAGCAAAAAGTAACAGTCCAAGAAATGACTCCAGAAAAAAGTATTTGGTTAAAAAGGCTGAGGAACTGATCAAAGCATCAATCATTTAATATCTTAAAATAACGTCAGCAGGCTGATCAAAGTCTAAAGTTTAGTGGAAGTTGTTAAAGACCAAAATGAAAATAATTCATATAACAAAACTAGGCAAAATAAAAAAAAAATTCCAAATTAGTTTCTTTCAAAATAAAACTTATGAAAACTTAACAAAAGCTGCATGGATGTGCGTGTTTGATCAAAATAAACTTGTTCTTCATTCAGTATCCAGAAGTTTTACTTGAGTAAATGTAGCAACGCTTTATAATAGAATTACTCAAATAAAAGTAAATAATGGAGTGTGGTAAAAAAAAAAAAATTGTAAAATTCCCAAAACGTCGCTAGTTACTCCCAAACTCTGGCCATGCGTAGCGTCAACGTCTGAAGAAATTATGACTTTAATTTTGAAACTAGCCTGGTTGATTCGCTCCAAACCAGTACGTAAAACATGCTTAATTCGCTTTTTTTTATTCTTTCTTTTATGTGAGTGACATTTAAAAGAAAAAAAGACATTGGATGGAAACGTATCGACTGTTGGTGTGTTAAAGTTTTACCTTTATGTTTAGAAAAGAGCGGCAAACGGAGCCTGGGAACGGCAGGGAATCTAGGCCGCTCTGTTTTCCCTCCTGACTCTCTGATGTCATCCTAATGCCAGCCATACCAGCGCTCCCTCCTTCTGGTTGGACTGGAACACACACACACAGCAGAGCAAACATTTTCCTGATCTGCAGTAATGCATCAGGATTAGGAGCTGGCGTGTGTGTTTGAAAAAAAAGCTGGATACAGAACCGGAGAGAATTACCAGTTTGTTGGAAAGGTGTTTGGTGACAAACATGTGAGAGTCATGAAACGGCTTCGGCTCGGTTTTCTTATAAAGGTTCTTAGAAAAATGGGAAAGCATGAAATATACTTTTAATATTTTCCGGATTGCGATAACTATGTTAGCAAAAAAGGGGGCTTGGAGGTAAAAACTTTTTTTTTTCTTCCCCAGACTATGATTTACAAGAACCAGACTTGTCCTAATTTATAATTCATCCAGATTCTGTTCAGCTTCCAATTATTTGGAATATATATATATATATATATATATATATATATACACACACACAGGATAAAAGAAGTGTGTCTTAAGGGGCCTTTGCAAGTTAACATGAAGCTACTTAATAAAAAGAAAGATCCCTAAGTAAAAAATGGTTTGCTATAGGACAGAAAATGTTGGAAAAAGGAGACAAATTCCCCCAAAGAACTAAGCCGTGAAAACAATTGATCAAATCCAGTTTAAGGTCAGATTCTTACCAATGCATGCCTCCTGTCATGCCTAGACGCTTCTGAAACGAGTAAAATGTGAAAATCTCGTTCATTATTTCGAAGGTTTTACTTTTTTACAGTCTCTTTAGATCCTCTTCAGCGGAAACAATTAGTTTTTTTTTCATGGGGGGAAGCGGGGTTTGGCTCCAGTGAAATGAAATGCTTCTGTGTGTCTCCTAGTGTCCGCCGTGTCGCAGTCTGACTCGAGTCCTGGTGGAGTCCTACCGAATCGTCAAAGAGTCCGGTCACAAGTTTGAGATCGTGTTCGTCAGCGCCGACAGGTGAACGTCGCTGCCGGTTCATTCTGTTCGTCAAGTGTCACCTCTGCGTCCGTCTTCTCAAACAGGTACAGGAGTAAAAAGCAGAGCTTCGTCTGAATGTTCTCTTTCCATTTTAGGTCAGAAGAGTCTTTTAAGCAGTATTTCAGCGAGATGCCGTGGTTGGCCGTCCCGTACTCAGACGAGGCGCGGAGATCTCGACTCAACAGGCTGTATGGGATACAAGGTATTTTAAATTTTGCATCTACAAACCTCCAATAGAAGTAGGGAAAATATATACAAGTTATCTACTAATTAGTTATTCTAAAGTTTATTGATTTTAAGGATTCACTAAGGATTCATTTATAAGCGGCCATTTTTTTTAAAAGCCGAGTTTTCTCTTGTATCAAGAGGGTCGACCATGTTTCCATAACATGAAAGCTCAATTTTTCATAACATGTAAACTTAATAAAAACATGTAATTCAGTTTTAATGTCTTTTTTTGTCAGCTGTATTAAAAATTGACATTATTAAACTTATTTGTAAAATCTAACAAAAGAGGAACCTTTTAGCTAAATGGAAAATAAAAGATGAAAATGATAAAATATGTGAATCACTTAATCCCACATGAACAGAGAGCTGTTTATGCAGAAGCAGACTTCTCCATGAAGTGAATCTTAAAACTGCACATCATAAAGTGAAATAACTCACAACATCATGTTTGTTTCTTTTTTTTCATCATGTTGCAATTTTTCTCCTCCGCTTGGATGTAGTGGTTAAAAAAAAAGAAATTTTGAGATTTATCTCAGAAATTACCTAGGAAAAACATAGTGATTTCAAAGTTTCAAAAATTGCATGTTTTTTGACCTCAAAGATTTTCCACTTTTGATGTCTCCGAAATGTCCAAGTGTTTTTTGTAGAAAACTTATGAGATCTCAAAATTTCTGAGTTTTCTTTTTTCTAATCAATTACTGACGTTTCAAGCTCCAAAATTTTCAAGAAAAATTTCTGAGACGAATCTCAAAATTTCTGAATTTGTTGGTGGAAATTTACTCCTCCTTTATTTCTTTTCATCTGCAATGGCCCTGTTAGGCCGTTGTACATCCTCGTCTTCGTAGCACATCGGTAACCTCTGAACGAGGTGTCGACACTGCTCCACCAAGCAGCGTCACTGAGGTAAAACTTAAGGATCTTGTCAAGTGTCAATATTTCAAAATGGAACCACATAAAGTGCATTTCACATCCAACACCAGTCTCTGCTCAGATTATGACTGGTGGTGGCCTCTGCTGGACGGAAGCCAAACTACAACACCCAAAGCGAGTCCAAGCCGACGTTATCAGTTAATCGATTGGAACTAATTTTCAATCTAATAAACTTATAATCGACAATTAATGACAAGTCGTCCTCATCCCCAGAAGCTGGTTTATAATTTCTGCCATGCTGGGTTACATCAGACTGCTGACAGCTCATTGCGACCAGCACAGATTCGCCCTGAGGAATGTGGACCGGTTATCGAGTTAACCGTCTCTCTGATTGCAGAAGTGAAGCGTCTCTCCTTCGCTTTTCCCCTGATTGTCTCCTCTGTGCTGCGGAGGATGATGTGAGCTGGAGCTGGAGCTGGCTCTGTCCTGTGAAGAATGTCAGGAATGCCCAGAGGACGAGTCAATAGTCCTGTCCCTCCCCCCCTCCCACATCCAGCTTAAACTCCTGCAGTCCATGATTGCCTCCTCTTTTGCAAACCTCAGTCCACATGTGCAGCTCCCTGACTCATGAACCACTTGCTGGCTCACGGCGGCTGTTTCTGATAAGAAACAGACACTCTTTTTTTTTTTTTTTTTTTTTTTGCAAAGTAAGGGGAATGTGTTTGTAACAGCAAGCTATAGCAAAAGTACTTTCCAATAAAATCTATTAAAAGGAGGGGAAAAAAGAAAGAAGAAAAATCTCCACGTAGCAAAGAAAACCTCAGCGGGAGAGTGAGGCAGGGAGGGGGAAGCGTCCGCTCCACGGAGCGATAATTGACGGAAATGACCCACGCTCTTTGCCCGTTTCCTTCCCCTCCTCTGTTCGTCTGCCTCTTATGTCACCCTCTTTCCGTCCTGCCCTCCCTCCAGGTATTCCCACGCTGATCCTGCTGGACGCCGAAGGCCGTGTGATCACGCGACAGGGCCGCGTGGAGGTGCTGAACGACCCGGAGTGCCGGCTCTTCCCGTGGCACCCGCGGCCCGTGCTGGAGCTGAGCGAGGCCAACGCCGTGCAGCTCCATGAGGGGCCCTGCCTCGTCCTGTTTGTGGGTGAGCTGACCGGGCATCTGCCATTTGGACCTAGAGGCACAGAAGGGGGTTAAATGTGATGCGGAAAGCTGGTCGATTTTATGCCTTTTTTTTTTTTAAAAAGGTGAGTTTTCTCTTGTACCAAGAGGGTCAACCGTCTTTTCATAACCCATTTTGTATATTCTACAGATATAAACTGGGTTTCTGTCTTGATTTCAGAGTTATTTGAGACACAATATCACACATAATTTTTCATTCTGATAAGACTCAAGCAGCACTACTTTGTGTTGGTTTGTTACAGAAAATCTAAAAGAAAATGCATAAAATATTCAAGTTGTGTGAATAAGTGTAGATAAAGTGTGGGAAATTCTTCCTGAGTATAAAAAAAGTTTCTCTTATTCTTGAAATCCTTAAAAAGTGCTTCATTTCTGATTCAGACTGCACAGTTTTGTAATAAAGTTCAATCTAGTATTTGATGAAAAGTTCAAATTCAGAAAAAAAAATTAAGTTGGAATCAGATATTTATGCTTGTTGCTGAAATAGCAACAAGCAGCACTACTTTGCTGCTTGTTGAAATAGTTTAAATATTAGAAAATGTTTGAAAAGTGTACCAACCGAGTTTCTGTATTTGCTTAGTAGATTTTTTTTTTTATCTGGATGGGAACCAAATTTGATGACTTCTTATAAAACTGAGGAAAGAAAAGAAAGATGCACAATAACAACTCTTGAATTTGTTCATCAGTCTTCTGATGAACAAATTCTGTAGCCTCTGTTTCCTTTCCCTCTTTTAAACAGGGGTTTCTTTTAAAAGAAACAGGGTTTCTTTTAAAGGTTGGACTGTGACTCTGTCCAACCTTATTCAGATGCTGAAGAGGAAGGTGAACTGGAGCCAGCCAAGGAGTTGATTCAGCCAATAGCAGAGAAGCTCATGGCCAAGTATAAAGCCAAGGAGGAGGAAACGCCACTGCTGTTCTTTGTTGCCGGAGAGGTGAGAGGAAGTGTCTTAAGTGCCACTCGACACAAAGAGACATTGTCTCTTTGCGATAATTCACGAGCTTCAGAGCTTCTATATGCGTGGAGTTTGTTTCCACAAAGGCGTATATTTTTACATCCGTTTTCTCTCATTGCCTGTTGCTGAGCTGGCGATAAATTCCACCAGGTTTGATTTCCAGATTGGGTTCACAGTCGGATATCGGTCCTCGCTCCAAGCTTTGAGCAGAGCTTCCAGGGCTGTGGGCCCACAGTCCTTCACTTGGGCCTGGGATCACCTAGGTCGTCGCCGTGTCGGTTGCCAAGCCAGCTGCTGGGAGTCGATCTCAATGAGAAGGCTGGCAGTTCTTCAGAGAAGAGGCCAGGCAGAAGAAAACGATTCAGAACATTTTTTTTTTTTACTAGTGCTGTCAACCGATTTAAAAACTTAATCAGACTGATCACCTTCTACCTCTGTGATTAATAATGATTAATCACTATGCTTAACTTTTTAAACTTGAAATTGGTTTCCTGGGAAAGCCCCTTATCTGATTGTTTTGGGGGTTTTTTGATGGGGGTTTTTTTCGCAGCAGAAAGCAGGTAATGTAGTCGCCAGTACTAAACAGCATCTAAGGAAAACTTACTCCACTACAAATGCATACATTTAATGGCAAACTTGTTTAGGGGACAACTGACATAATTTTTATTTTCTACTTCTTGAGTGTGTCACCCCTTTCTGATGCCACCCTGGGCAATTGCCTATATCAAAAACTGAATGAAATTCTTTAATAAAGTTAATTTCAGGGTCTGTATTGCATTTAAATCAAAAACTATATCAACAAAATAAGCATCGCTTTAAGTTCAAAAACCTTTTTTGCTTCCAAATCATTGAATAAAAAGATATGAGCTCCACGACAAAGATTTTTATTGTTCTTAATCTGTGAGGTTATTCAAGCTCGGTTCACTTCTTTGAAAAAAATCCATCTTTAGAAATACAGGCACTGAGATTAGCGTCAGGAACGTCTGTGCTGCTGCTACGTGTTTAGTTTTAAGATGCTATTTTAGCTTTGAGGAGGCTAACTCCTTTTAGCATAACTTGTTTACAGCAGCGTCTGATCATATCATTTTTCGAAGCAAGAATTAAACCCCAATTGGGCCAAGAGGAGCAGCTTTGTCCTCCATTGCTGTTGTATGCGGATGTGGTGTGTGTGTCAGATTTGCGGATGTACCAGAAACGCATGAATGGAAAGGTTCAGGCTGGGACTTGTACATTAAAAACAAATTGAATAATTTAGCTAAAAATTGTAACGCATTACAATCTATAAGGAACATCCTGACCCTACAAAAACATAATCAAGCACACACACACTTTCTTAGTTTTTGGCGTAAGTTTGTGAGTTGTGACCATAACAGAGGCGATGACGATGTTGTACATCGCAGTACATTGTGCAGCAAATGTAATTTAGGCTTTAATGCGTCATTTATGAGTTGTAAAAGAGTAAAGTCTGTCTCTCAGGACATCAAAGTGTTATAAAAGACGGATGTTTGAGCCGTCAGTTGAGGTTTTATCGTCTGGCAGTCATGTGTGAAACATCGCGGTTCATCAGTGATCCGAATATTTCTGCTGCGGTCCTCCACGGCCAAACGCTTTCTGAGTCACATCACAGCTGTGAGTGTGGTCGGCCCTTTGTCTCTTCAAAAAAAAAAAAAAAAGAAAGTATTTTCTTTTCTAGCGTTTGAGCTGCGCAGACCGAGCAGACAAGGTAGCCAAACAAAAGAAAAGATCCACGACTTCCTCCGGAGGCCAACGCCTGACGTGGAGATTAGATCCCCTCGGATCAGAGAGACCGGAGGGGACGGATTGCGGTTCCTTCACGCAGCTTGCCTCGCATGATCCGTCATCCACGCTCTATGTGGCTGTAAGAGAGCCTGAAAGGGAGCGGGGGTTTTACTTGTAGCGGCGAGGATCTGGCAGTATTTCACCGGGGGGGGAACGTTGCCGTCTTCGGTGACGGCTTCCATATGCGAGTATTAAGTGTTCAGCGTTTTCGAATGGAGCCCGTTTTTATTGTCAGTCACCGGAGGACGAAACCACACAGTTCTCTTTTGTTTGTAGTTTTACAAATCAGAAGGTCACCAGCTTCGCTTAGCCTTTTTAGGTAGCGGCACAGTAAAGATATTTAATGAAAAGTCTCTAAGCTGATTGTTTGCTTTGATCCTGTTTAGCTGGGAGAGCGGAGGATTCTCTGATAACAGGACATCAGAGAGCGGAAGGGCTTGTGTAAGGTCGGAGTGAGTGTTACTCACAGCAGGAAGTACATCTAAAGTCGGCTTCCTGAAGAGAAAGTAAATAATAAACTCAAAAATGGCACATAAATCAGAAACCTTAGCTGGAACCGCACAGGGAAGGCTTCCATCACAAGATTAGCTCTTTGCTGCAGTGCCACCTTCTGGTCTCTTCCTGTAACTTCAAATTTAATCTTTCCCATATGAAAGTGTTTGTTTTTTTTTTGTTTTTTTTAATGAGTCTATCTTTGAGCCAACAAGTTAGGCTGAGGGGAATTCAGGTCAGGAAATATCTATCAACAGTGTAGCTGAACTCTTAGCCAGGTAGGCAACTCTCTGATTATTAAAGGTGCATTATGTAACTTTTATTAAAAAAAGGGTTTTTTTTTTTTTTTTTACAAATTTGTTAAAACTATTACCATATCGTGACAGCATGCTATGAGACAGATAATCTGTGAAAAGACAGATTCTGATCTCCACGCTACTATTACCGTCTGAAGAAATGCACCAACCAAAAACAACCAATTAGAGCCAAGAGAAGGGTCTTAGTACTGTCAATCAACCTCATGCACTCTCTGTTCAGTGTGCTAATGGAGGAGAAACAACACACAGTAGAAGGAAAACCATTTATCCATCGTAACTGAGGGCTATGCTAACTTGCCTGAGCATTCACAACTGGCTCTGCTAGCTGAAGCTTAGCTTCCATAGCCTGTTGCTGCATGGAGGATGATTGACAGCGCTAAGATCCGCTTCCTGGTTTTGATTGGTTGTTTCCAGTTGGCACTTGGAGAAGAAATTTTATTTTATTTTTCTATTAGAGTTTCTCAGCTCTACCATAAACAAGATTTTGCTTTGATTTGCTCTCAGATTATATCTTTTTGCTCATTTGTTTCTGTTTTGTCATGTTAAATAGGATACTAAAGTATTTTGTAGACACCTATAAACTTAATCTAAATTCTATCTTAGGTTTTAAGAAAATAAATCAAAAGAAGTGCCACAAGAATGCCTAACGATCAGAAGTTTGATGATACATCAAATTTAACCAATACAGCGTCAGTACTGATATCGGCGATCCTGACCCTGTGTCTACTTAGTATCGGATCGATATCAAAATACGCAGTATCGCACACCTCTGATAGAAACATGTCTCAGCACATTTGCGTAAAATAATTTTAACTAAGCATAAAAAGCATTCATTTATTATTAATGTAAGCAATATTGCTCTGATATAGTTGCAGAGGTCTAGTTCCTATGGCAGATAATCAAGTATGTGAACCAAATATAGACATGTGTACATCTACTGTATTTCATGAGGCAGATTGCTTTTCAAAGTTACTCCACTACAAATGCATGCATGTAGTGGCAAACTTGTCTAGGGGACAACTGAATCTTATGACTAGCATAAGATTCCTCTACTGTCAAGTAGAAATACCTAAAAAGTCATCAGGAATGTTTCCTTCCTCCAGGACGACATGAGCGACTCGCTGCGGGACTACACCAACCTCCCGGAGGCGGCGCCCCTGCTCACCATCCTGGACATGTCGGCCCGTGCCAAGTACGTCCGCGACGTGGAGGAGATCACGCCGGCCGTGGTGGAGCAGTTCGTCAACGAGTTCCTGGCTGAAAAGCTCAAACCAGAGCCCATCTAAAAAGAGACGCATCGAGCAGGAAATGGACATGCAGAATGAGACTGTCACTCAACCCAGATCCGTTCTCTCACACACACGCGCACACACACACACACACACACACACACACACCCCTTGTGTCTCCATCTGCCCTGCTCTCATTCACCTCCACTCCTGACTGTTAGATTAAAACAAATGTCTCCTTACAGACACTTTGACCATTTTTTTAAAAAGTCCTTTTCCTCTCTTTATGGAGTCCTCTCTTTCTCCCGTGGTGCCTTGCATAGTCCATACAGTATGGCGGTCGTTGTAGATGGAGGGGAAAAAGAAAGAAGAGTACATTTCTGCCCAAAAACTCAGAAATTTTGAGATCAATCCCTGAAATTTTCTAGAAAAAAAAACATGGAATTTTTTCTGAGTTTGAAAAGTCTTGAGAGTCTTGAGTCTTTTTGCTTGAGAAACAAAAATTTTAGAATAATTTCAGAGATGTTCTAGGAAAATATATGGAAGTTTCTGAGTTTCAAAAGTGTAAAATGTTTGATTTTTGGAATGAATTTGAAGCATTGAAAATTTTCTACGTTGAATCTCAGAAATTTCCACTTTTTTAAGCTTTTCTACCAATTTTTTTTTACTTTTCAAACTCAAATTTCTTTCTTTCTTTCTAGAAAACGTTTGTGATTAATCTCAAAATTTGAGTTTTTCTACCAAATTTTCAACTGTGGACCTCAGAAATGTTCTTGTTTTTTCTAGATATTTTCAGATGTTTTGGTGGAAATATACTCCTTTTTTTTCTATCTGCAATGGCCCTAATACACCATCGTAATACAGTAATATATGAGGATATTCTGTTTTTGTCTTTTTTTTATATATATACACACACTAGCATTTTTGAGATGTAGAGACAACCTGAGAATCGATCCAGTGGACCTACTTATTGAAGCTGATGCTTTGCTTTCTATTCTCACTGTAAGATCTGTGTTGCTTTTGGTTTTTGTATGACGCTGAGAAAGAATAAAAATGCAGTCATGTAGTAATTCACCTGTATGACAGAGGGTCGGATGGATGTAGCTGTAAGCCTATTTAAATAAAACCGTGATGGGTGTTCACTGTAATCGGCGTGCAGCTTGCTGCCGAACAAGTCGCCGGGTGTTAATGGTGGCTTCATCTCAAAGTCGTTTTGAGGATTTTCTGTGAAGGTCCCCGAATGGGAAAAAAATGTACGGGATGTTTCTGCGATCACAAAAAGACGAGAGGCATTTTTGAGAAGCGTCGAATGTATAAACTCTTATATTCTGTTACTCCAGTCATGACTTCTCTAACACATTAAAACTCACTGGCAAGTACAAAGTTTGTTTTCGGGGTTTTTTGGGGGTTTTTTTACATCAACTTTTGACAGCTTGCTTCCCATGAGTGCTAAGGCTAGTTAGCATGGCTACCGATGATGAAACGGTTATTATGTAACGGTAAGTTGTTTCTCCGCCATTAGCACTTAGCTTAGCTAGTCTGGACCAATAGTTTGCAACCTTAACAGTCCAAACAGTCATGTTTGGCCTTAGTTCAGCTAAATAAAACTAATTTAAAGTTGCAAATATGACATCAGCTTTTGGGGGGAGGGGGGAAAGCCAACTTACAATTTTTGATAAATGTCTACCATGAGATTTTATTTTCCAAGCACAATTTTATTTCTACTTTAGACTGAAAAATAACAAAACTGCTTTCCTTTCATGGAATGTTGACATGCCAGAGTTTCCAACCTAATGACACAAATTAGATCTAAAAATATATTTCTATTAAGTTTCAAATTCAATAGTGGAATTGCAGTCAAATTATTCCAAGGATTCCTGCATTTTCTCTGCATTTAAAAACAGTTGGCTCTTTATTGTTAGCTAAAGTTATGAATGGCCAATGCAGAGGGTCTAAAGAGCCAAGAAATAATTGGAAACCTGCTAAGAGTAACATATTTTTGTAGGAGTAGACATCTAGATAAAACGTGCTTCATGGATACTGTGAGCAGAATAATACCCTTGTGAAATTTTCTAAATGACTTGTTCATACCAAATCGTTTTGTGCTGATGGGAAAAAAACCCTCAGATCAATGCTTTATTTTTACCAACACAGCAAAAATATAGTTGTCTGAACAACCACATTTTGTCTTTATCAGAGAAATTTCAGAAAAGCTGCAAACTAGGTTTGACCTTTGACCTTTGAACTGGCCTTGAGAGTAGCTGCTTCTGTTTTCAAAAAGATTCTAGGATTCTGAGGTCAGGAAAAGGTGAACTTTCATTGAAACACAGGAAACAATATTTCAAAAAAAAACAGGAGAAAGTAGATCTTCAGTTTAAATTTATGGGTTTATTACACAACTCATAATTATACAGTTTACACACTCTATTCAGCTTATTCATGAGAACTTCCTCTCAGCCTTTGACTGCCTCTTCTTCTCAGCAGTCTGTAGAAACATGGACAGCTGCCTCCTGCCCTCAAACAGAAGGATGCTGGCAGCCATGGCTGAATTCAGACTGTCCACGCCTGAGACGATGGGAATAAAGAGTCTGGAACCGTCGGTTTTCTCAGCTAGCCGCACCGCCTCTGTGCTCAGGCCGCGTGTCTCTCCGCCTATCACCAGAGCGGTGGGACTCTGGGCCCAGTTCTCATGGTACAGTTTGGTTTCCACTCTGGGGAGGGAAAGACCCTCGTCCTCTGAGTCAGAATCAGAGTCGGAGTCCGAATCATATTCCTCGTACTCGATAGTTTTCCTTTTAGGTGACGTGCTGACCCAACCGTAATCTCCCGGTTTAGACAGCTTGTTAGTCCCGTCTTCGTCGTCAGGCTCTCTTATGTCAGCCACGTGCGCAGTTACTGAGTTAGGGAGATGGTTTCTGATCTCGTCCCAGTCCAGATTGGGATAAACGGGAAGTCGGAAATGGGCGCCCATTCCTGCCCGCAGGACTTTGGGCTCCCAAACGTCAACGCAACCTGTTGACAGTCAATGAAACGATTAGAGTTCCTATATTGAAAAGAAAAAAAACAAAAAGATAATTATGAGAAATATTAGCATTTTTTTAGATTTTGTTTTCTGTTCATCTATGGTTGTTAGATCTCCTTCTCTCTGACGGTCTCTAAAAGTCATATAGAACTTTTAAACAATACGCAAATTTTATGTGAGTTTGGGCTGATATCGATTTCTGACATAAATATTGCTGTCAAGGCCATTAATCAACATCTACCCATATATATTAAATGAATATCTATGCATTTAATGCCTTGGGGGCATTAAATGCCCCCCAAGGCATTTTATCTACTGTAGGGACAAGTCTCCTACAGAAGATAAAAAGTTCTTTTTTTCTGAAAAAGTTGTGATAATTGGATCCCTAAATGAGTTTTATTGGCTCTTAGGTTGTAAAGGATACAAAACTCTCCAGCTATGAACCATATGTGTTCTTTCGTGTTAAAATCTGACCACTGTGAAAATATTTCCTACAGATTTAAGATTAATTTTTCTATTTACACTATAAATGGGCTTTAAGGAAGAAATCTACCTTTGGTAAGAAGGACTTCATGACAGCCAGCAGCAGCTGCACATCTCAGCATGGTCCCAAGGTTACCAGGATCACGGACATTGTCGCATATCAGCGACAACGGCAGCGACTGATCTCTCTGTGAAAAACTGAGCCGAGCAGGATCAGGCCGGGCAAATATGGCTGCAGAAACACAACAAAATCAAACCAAGACAACTTTTTTTTAAGGTTTTATTGGCTCTAGTAGCCTTTATTTGATAGTTAATTGACAGGAAAGTGGGTACTGAGAGAAGGGAAAGACATGCAGCAAAGGTCGCCAGGCTGGGAATCGAAACTGCGACGGCCGCGTCGAGGACAAAGGCCTCCATATGTGGGTTATGCTTGACCCCTGTGCCACCACAGCACTACCCAAGAAGAACTGTTTAAAAACATCTGCGTCTTCATAAACTGAACGAACGATCCTTACCGATCACTCCCTGTGGGGCGACGACGTCGGACCAGATCTTGATGTCCTCAAACTTGACTTTGACGACCGTCGCCCCTCTCAGCTTGTCCAGCGGCAGCTCTCGGAGCCGATCCGCCATGCTGAAGAACACTATCTGTGGGCGGGCACCGACCTCCAGGGCGTCGCAGATCAAACGCCTGCCCTCCAGGAGGATTTTACCCTGCTGCTCCCGAAACTTCCTGGATTGAGCGACGCTGACCAGCCTCCTGCAGAGAAGCAGAGCAACCACAGCGAGGTATATAAAAAAAAAATCAAAATCAAGCAATATCCAGAATCTCAGCTTGTCTTACTACATGGAGTTTGTTCTATCTGCAATACTATTAGGTTGCAGGAATTTTCCACACCACCTTTTACAGACCATGACCAAAGAGAAACATGGTGGCGGTGTAGAGTCATGCTGTGGTGGTAGCCACCTAGGAGGCACTTTAGCATTACTTTGGCCACATAATATAACAGCTCTGTTAAGATATTGTAGCCACACTGTTACTTACAGAAAAACATTAAATACTTGAGTAGTACAGTTAATTATTTTACTATAGTGTGGTTACAATATCAGATAAAGGCTTCCATATTCCGTGACCGTGTATATTTACACAAAAGTTATAGTATTAGTATTAAATTCTTTGTTCGGCTTTTTCTTCTTCCTTTTTTTTTTTACCATCTACTGTAAAGCTTACGTCTTTGGCGTAGCATAGTGTTAACCATAGAATTAACATGCAACAGCGCCTCCTGCGGTCACAGAAAATATTGTAACAGATGAACGAGGAGTTGGTGTAGAAATAAATTGAATCATTAATAATTTCTCTTCCATTTCACAATTATCCACAACTTTATGTTTGTAAGACACAAGTAATTTTGTGGCTCTAATGTAACCGAATGTAAAAAAATAAAGAAAAGTTCAGTTACTCAATATAATAACAAAGTGTCAATAGGAAATCCACAGAACAAACGGCATGAATAAACGCAATTTAGTGATGTTTCTCCCCAAAAATACAGTTATTGGACACGAGAAAAAAAAAAAGACTCGAAAATATTTTTCGGCACTATTCAATCCGACAGGAAGTGTGGAGAAAGACATGCCGCAAAGGAATAGGGGACGGGAGTCCAACTCGGGAAAGCAGAGTTGAGGTAGCCCCTTTATACGGGGCGCAACACGTATTAACCACTGTGCCACTCCAATAATAATAATAATAATAATAATAATAATAATAATAATAATCAAAAAGGGAAAGTAGATAAACTGCTTACGATAATCTTTTATCTCCTGGTAAAGCCCTCTCATAGCGCAGTCCGTCTACTGAATCCTTTGTAATGTTATCATAGGGTTGCTTTGTTGTCTTACTCCTCATGTTAACAGCATCACTCCTGTCGGGTTGCTCTCCAGCAGCTGTAGGTCTGTTCCTAACCATCTTCTTCTCTGCTGCCTGTGGATGCTGCTGCTGCTGCTGCGGCAGCGGCAGCGGCTTTACAACTTTACCCGCGTCATTGTCAGGAAACAGCACCCTGACTGGTTTCCTCCTCAGGCCACGAAGAAAGCGCGTTGATTCCACTATAATGTCACTTCTGGTGGAAAGAAAAACATTTTTCTCTACGGGCAAAAGACGTATCACGCCTCTTATGAGCGCAGCCATTTTTTTTAATTATTATTTCTTCTTCCCTTGTCTAGAGGAACTTTTTATTACAACAAAAAACCTGGGTGCCGCCACCTACTGTAAGTTACGTGCATTTACACGTCTGTAATTTCTCTGGCTTTCCCAATAAGTTACTAACCCGCTTTTTTTTTAATTATCCATAATGTATAACTGTTTAGTTAATATCTCATTTTAGTTGGATATATTTGTTTGTTAAAGTTGCGGTTAAACTTACAGGTTCTCTGTCAGGCACTGACTCTAACCACATGGTGCATTCAAGTACACGTTGTAAACAAAATGTTTATACTGTCAAAGGTATTAATGGTTTTAGCATTTCATAAATAGCAACCTTGATCAACCCTCAGCTCATTTTACTCTTTAAGCAGGTTAAATAAATTAACTCTTGACAAAACATACCGGAGTTGTACTCTCTTTTCCAATTGCTGCAAATTAAGTTATGCAAAGAGCACCAATTCTCTGATAATTTGCAGCCGAATTTGAGCAGCATGTCTTTGGTATTTCGCTCATTTTATTGGTATTTGCAGTGTTGTTCTTGGAATATTTTGTCCAAGGCACTTCTGATAAGAACATATGGGTGTGAAAGATTCCCAATCGGTGTTAATTTAAAGAACTGGTTTTATAAGGAATCTAGACTGCATGTGATCTCTTCTAGTTTAAAACCCTACACCAAGTTACACGGAATTATTGTACACTAAAAAAGGAATCTTCACAAATTACAGTGTTTATACCCAGGTGCCATCTTATACGTACATAATCGAAGCTTCTAGTATTTTAATAAACTATTAATTTATACTTTGTCTCATTAAATTAATAAATGTTAATAGATACTTTTATTGTAATAATCAAGCGTAATCATACGTTGCATTACAGTTTAAATGTTCCAACATTTTTTATTTATTTATTTATTTTTGGTCAGATGGTATTGCTTACAGTTAGTGAAAAATCCGAGGTAATTGGAACGCAACATTTCCATTTAGCGACGGAGAAATCGATCATTCAGGAAGCTTAATCGAGCTCTGCGCAAAGGAACAGCAATCATGGCTTTGAGGCGAGCTTTACATTTTGTTTTTAAAGTCGGGGACCGAGCTACAACTGCCACGTTCTACCGGGACGTCCTGGGCATGAAGGTAGTCGATCTGAACTGAACGTAGCTTCCAAATTTAACATCAGTTGTTCTGTTCAGTATTCTCTTAAGATGTTTTGACGAGTATGATTATTTTTGCACAATCCCTACAAAGTTCCTCTTTAGTTGAGGATGCGAAATTGCATTTTTTGTTATGAATCCTCTTCAGTTACATTGACATTTCTTCTATTTTCCCTTCAGATTTTGCGACACGAAGAGTTCGAGGAAGGGTGCAAAGCAACTTGCAACGGGTAATGACACCAATCTGCGTGCACTTCGCCCCAACAGGGCTAATAATTATTCATATTTAAATCTTTCAGGCCCTATGACGGAAAATGGAGCAAGACAATGGTTGGCTTTGGTCCAGAGGACGACCACTTTGTGGCGGAGCTCACATACAACTACGGGGTGGGAGAGTATCAACTGGGCAACGACTTTTTGGTGGGTGAAAGTGGATTTTGGACACATCATGAAGGGCAATCTGTGTTGTGGGATGAAGCAGCAACAGTGAAGACATTTCTGTGTTTAGGGCCTCACCCTGCAGTCCAGCCAAGCAGTGAGCAACGCCAAGCGCCTTGGGTGGCCCCTGACTCAGGTGGAGGAAGCTGTGTATTTAACCCAGGCTCCTGGAGGATATCCTTTCTACATTATAGACAAACAACAGCCTTCTCATGGTGAACGTCTCCTGCTTCAGCTTTAAAATGATCTACCCCCTCCTCTTCTCCCTATTGTGGCTCTTTGTTTATCCAGAGTTTATTTCTGATCACATTCTTTAAAAAGTTGCATGCTTTTCTTTTCCTTTCTTTCTCTCTGCCCACCTATCTATCATGCTTTTAGAGGTCACTAGCTTCATTCTGTGTGACCTATCTTTCTTTGTTTTCCATATTTATGAAAGGAACTCTCCCCATTCTACAAAAGTTTTTTTTTATTTTAGAATAGACCATTTATTTTGTTCTAAAATCTGAAAATGGAAATAAATTTTAGCTTAAATTTCTTGGTTTACATAAAACATTTTATATATTATATATTTATAAAACATTTTTTTGTTGTTGTTGCTCGAGGTGAGTGTTTATTTTCCAGCAGCATTGGCATGGAAAAGGTTGCTGACCCCTGACCACGAATAATAATAAATGTAATTTGTGTACGGCTTTTTAAAGACACTTTATAGGAATCAAGCAAAATTACAGAATACAAACATAATGAGTAAAAAAAACATTTCAATATGTTGCAATGGAAATAAAAACATTATAAGCACAAAACAGGACATTAACCGAACATTAAAAGCTCTGTCATCTATCCAGCCATCCTTACAGTTTGTAGTTTTTAAAAGTTCCATATGTATAAAGCCTGGCCCCTGTAGCAAAAGGTCTTCATAAAGGCATGTTGTATTTTTAATATTTACATATTTTCTTCTGGTGAAACACCTGTAAATTCTGGATAATGTATGGAAAAGTTAAAAATATGTATCACAACTGCCTCCATGAAATGCTTTCTGATGAGAACTAAGCTAAAATTGATTTCTGTTTTCAGATTTTAGAACAATGTGAATCGTCTTGCACTCTAGTTTCTGTAAGGAAACGACGGACCTGAATAACATGCAAATTAGTCAGATTGTGTCTGTCCACCTTCAGAACTGTAACCTGTTTTATCACTTTCAATTATCCAATATCTATAATCATTGATCGTTTGTCTGCAGATCCTGTCCAGAAGGTTTGCCTCGGCGTGTCGGACCTCCAAAGATCCACTCGCTACTGGGCCACTCTGTTGGGAATGACGGTGATGGACAAGAGTCAGGACAAAAACACAGTGCTGTTGGGTTACTCTGACTCTCAAGTGAGTTACTAATGAACAATAAAGACATATATATTACTAGTTTGGCTTGGTATGTCTACATTTTTTTGTATTTGTTCAGTGTAAGCTCGAGCTTCGGGATACTGGTGGGAAGGTCGATCATGGAACGGCATTTGGGAGAATTGCGTTTTCTTGTCCACGAGAGCAGGCAAGCTATGCTTTCTTGGAACATCTCCAGATTAGTTCTTTTGAAGAACCGTGACAAGCTTTTTCCGTTTTTGCAGCTGCCCGATATTGAAGCCTTGATGAAAAAGGAAAAAGAAACAATTCTCAACCCACTGGTCAGCCTGGACACCCCTGGGAAAGCCACGGTAGAAGTTGTTATTTTAGCCGACCCCGTAAGTTGTCTTTTTTTCTTTTTCTTTTTTTTAATTCAAATAATGTTACAATCTTTTACATAATAATCAAGGTGCATTACAACCATGTTTTTATTATTATTTTAGGACGGACATGAAATTTGTTTTGTGGGAGATGAGGCGTTCAGGCAGCTGTCTGCTGTGGATCCCAGAGGAAACGAACTGCTTGATAAGGTTGGCATTATTTCAAATCTCTCTCTTTAGGCTAAGCAGTTTACATTTTTGGTTGTTTACTGTGATTTTTCTGTTTTCCTCTTGTTTTTTTAGGCTATGGCGGAAGATAAAAGCAATGAGTGGTTTGCCAAAAACAAAATGCAAAAGCCCGCAGCCTAAGACGAAGACGTTCTGTGGCGATAACTGCGGACCAACAGTGATGAGATTCCGAACCTGTAGAGAAAAATGTTTTATAATGTCATTTCAGTTCTGCTTTCACAGGAAGTCAATTTCCTGAAAAAAGAAGATATGAATAAAAACCTGATTGTGGTGTACGTTTGTAATTAGCTTGTCAGTTTGATATCCCAAAAATAAAATAAGATTAAATAAACCAGTTATATGTCCTGTTTGCTATTTTTTTATAACCTATATATGAAACTTATAAATTATTATGTATGAAATTTAAAATTGTATGATTTCATTTGTATAAATAAAAAAATTCTGGCATGGTTTCGCCACCCCTATGAAAATTCTCTGGAGTCGCCCCTGAAAACCGGAAGAGAAATTCCCCAAAGGACTCAGATAGTTTGTCATTTGATTGTGCTGTTTTTGTGATTCTGTAAATGACTAACCTTTCATACAAAGTATGGCGGAAGGGCGAAAAGTACCTTTGTAAGGTATTCTGATTGGAATTCAATGCGGTCTATATTAAAAGTCTGAGTTGCCCTGAACGTATGCTTTGTTAAAAATTTGATTTCTTTTTTTGTACTATTTTTTTTTATGTATTTTCTTTTTAAATAAGTTTGAAATGACTAATTGAATAGAATATTCCTGATTAGCATTTTATTTAAAAAAAATATATATATATATCAGTGAGAAATTTCCTGCATCGTCTCAAGTGTCCTGCCAGCTGAGCAGAGCAGAGCAGAGTAGGGCTGAACTGTGTTTACCCTGCCTGCCTGAGCAGTCATCTGTCAGTAAAACCGCTCTCTCTGCGGCATTATGCAGGGGCAGCCCGCTGCTTTAACGTGTCAGGGTGGGTAAGCACGCTAATCAAAGACTTTCAGCCAGCGCAGACCACAAAAAATCTCCAGCGGTTCCTAAAAGCAACGCTAATTTGTTCTTTTTTAGACTCGCAGCTGTTCTGTTACTGTTAGCGGTAGCGTTAGCACGCTAACTCGTTAGCTCTGCTTTGCTATTGATTTTACTTTGGGGTGACGCGGCGAAAAAAGTGGTTTTAACTGTTTCCTGTGCTGATGGTATGTTTCAAAGCTGTCACCTCGAGTTACTAACTTGCGTTTCTTTATTTTACTAACTAGTGTACAGGCAGTAGGTTTCGGTAAATGTTTCCACGTCATTAGCTAACTTCTCAAAGTTTATGTGCTATGTGGCATTCCTCTCTATAACTACTTTAGCAATATTAGCACAGTGTGGCTATTCCTCAATGTAAACCTGCCACTAAATCTTTGGAGAACTTGTATTCATTGAGTCGCGGTGACGGTGACGACTTGTGTGTCCACTTTGCAGACTTTCGGCTAATGACACCGTTATGTCTTTCTCTTTGACAGCAGCTGATAGATAAGAGGGCAGCCACACTCAATGTCCAACATTTGGGTGTGAACAATGTCTCTCCTCCTAATATCCTCTCTTCTAATCCTCCTGTTGGGGGTTGTGCTGTTACGTTTCCTGTTCAGGTGAGCCCTGCCATGTTTTCACTGTTAAAACTGGAAAGAGCTGGCTCTAACAGTGTGGATGTTGGTTTTTTAGATGGCTGTTCTGCACCTTGGCAGTCCGATTCTTCCGGGCTACGCTGAACGCAGAGCTGAAGATCAAATCAGTGGGGCTGTTTTCCGTCAAAGGAGTCAGTATCCAGTTTCACCCCCAGCACACTCTGGTAAGAAAAACATGAGATTTATCTCATGAATTGTGACCGGTATCCTGACAGGAATGTAGGTGAATCTCATTAAGTTAAAGCAATTATTGAAGAGTTGGTTTATTTCACTTATAAATCCAAAAAGGTTATGCTCTGTCATACAGATATAATATTACATACAACTTGCTATTGTTAATTTTAGGTTAACACAATTAATCATGATAAATTGATCATTGAATTAATCATCAACTAATTTAACAATTAATTAATTGTTAGCAAGAGTGTGCAGACTCAAAAACAGACAATTTGCTAAAATAACAATTTACTCTGAACAGTAATTACGCCAAAACTGCATAAAAATATATACATTTTGCACTTAAGATGGGGAAAAAAAAATTAAAAAGGAATTTAATTATTTGTTTGTTTGCATTTTTACTGTATTTCTAATATGTGTAAAATCTACAGAATGTGCCAAATGTTTTATCCAATTAATCAATTACCAAAAATGGTTAGTTGCAGCTCTGGTTAATTTTACTCGTTAAATCTTACATTCAATGAGTTTTTTCAGAAAATTAGTTAATGCCAGCTCATCTTCATTGTTGTGTCGTTTTTGTTGACAAACCTCACAGATAGAAATACAAACTAGTCTGTGATTTTAGGCTCTTGAAGCATTGGCTCTAGTCATTGTCCAGACAGTTATTTTTCATTAGTTTATTTTATTCCATTACAGTTTAAAATGAAAATGTTTCCTTTTCTTTTTCATTTTTTCCTTCCACTTACTTTCCATTTATATGCTTGGAAGGGGAATTTATTTTGTTGTGACTGACTTATTTGTAAAAGGTGTCAATGACTCTCTTTGCAAATTAGCTGTTAGCTGTAATCAGGAAAAATAAACAAAAATTAATGTTTGAAATATCCATTCTGTGTGATGAATTGATATGTTCCACTTTTCAAACTAAATCAGTCAAACTTTTCAGATTTTTCAGTTATTTTCTAATTACTTGAGCTGCACCAGTGTAGTAAATACCAAGCTAAGCCATCGCAAACATGCTATAGAATAAAATAGAAAATGCTTTATTGGGAAATTGCTTAACTTATATTGTGATTCTCATTTTCTCTGGTCAGGAAATCGACAGGATTTGGTTGTCAAGTAGACTTCTGAACCAGGACTTACCGTAAGTTGCCGTGTTCTGTTTTTGTGACTTTACAGCAAAAAAAAAAAAAATAAATAAATAAAATAAAATTTATTATTTTAACTACTAAAAAATAACTGCATCAGATTGAGCTCATTGTTTGTCTTCAGGCGATACTTAGCGTTGTGCATCGGTGACACCCGAGTCAGGTTTGACCTTCAGGTACCGCTGGGCCCGCTGCTGAAGACCGGTCATGGAAGAAAGACAAAGAAGACTCCAGTCAACCCCAAAACACTCCGCTTTCTGTCCCAGGTATGAAGACGGCCTACGTCCATCTGACTTCTTCTTCTTCTTCTCCTTCTTCTTTTGGCTTTTTCCCTTCAGGGGTCGCCGCCACTTAGCTTCGTCGCTTTCCTCTGTTTTTTTTTTCTCCAGCTGCTGTCCTTCCACGTCAGCTCAGTCAACGTGATGGTGCTGAACCTGGCTCTCCCCGAGTCGCTGTGGCACATGACGGTCACAGGCATCACCCTGTTACTCGACCATCAAAGTAAAAGGTGAGGATTTTTCCCGTTTCTGTTACTGATAAGATTCAAAACAGTGGGGTGGGAGGGAGAAAGTAAAAATTACGAAAAAATGTTTATTTATTTTCTAAAAGGTTGGCCTGGGACTTCTCAGTGGGGCAACTAAGTAGTAAAGTGCTCAAAAGCAGCCAGTTGGTGAGTTTTTATTTATTTCTTTATGCTGTTTTTTTTGTTGTTGTTGTTGTTGTTATTTTTTTAAATTTAAGGTCTTAATTGAGCGAGTGTCAGTGATTATCTGTTTCCTGTAGGATATATGTTTGGCTGAGCTGGCCCTCAGCCTGCTGCTGTCGGGGGACGTGGCCCTGCCGGAGATGAGGCCAGGCTGTCTGTCCCTCAATGTGAGGACGCTCACAGCAGAGCTGCATGAGGGCCTGTTCCTCAGCCAGCTCCTGATGTCGCCAAAGTCCCAGAAGAAAATAGACCCTGCTGTATCTGGTGAGCAAGGTGTGTGCTGTTTTTATTTTTATTTTTCTAAAATGCTAAATGGGCATCTATGGGTGGACGTCACAGTGGGTTCAGTAGGAGACGCACCGATGAGTAGGCCAGTTAATAAATCAGCCCTGATTTCTTTAAATTTGGGAAATTAAACACATCTTTTGCTCTTAGAAGATGTCAAAATCAGTCGCTGTGCATGTTTCCATCAATGATTCTTTTTTAAATTCGCATTTAGGCTGGTCATAACAAATTTTCCTGGACAATAAATGGCCCCAGAAATGATTGAGATAAACAATAATATTGTTGTTTTGAGACCATTTCAATTAATACATTGATGATGGTGCAATAATGCAAGTTTGCCCTCTGAAATACTAATAAATTTTAATTTTGTAAATAACACTTCTCACTGCAACTGGAAGGTAAAGGTAAAAGGTAATTTTATTTATATAGCACATTTTCAACAACAAGGCAATACAAAGTGCTTTACAGAAATTAATTGAAGATATTTTAAATGTCCAAAATGAAACGCAACAACCAAAAACCATAAATAAAATGCAAATAAAAGCCACAGACAACCAAAATAATACCACTGAACAAAAAAATGCATAAACACCCTTAAAATTAGTTTTACATCTTAATACACAAACATTTTCTAATGTGTGCAAAAAATGATGACCAGGATCCAGGACATATTTAATTCATTGGTGAATTAAATGAGTTTCCGTCATTCTGGACTTGTTATTGGAGGTCGATACATCTTGTCTTCTGAAACTCTTGGATGTTTTCTGAGATATTTTTAACCGGGCTGAGGACAGAGGTCATTTCTTCACAAGGTCAAGCTGACATCTGCTGCTTTAATGGCTGAAATCAACACAAATGCTCAGATTAAATGCATGTTTGATGGAAATGGTTTAAAATGGGATAAAAACGAAGACACGCTTTGCAGATTTTTCTTTGTTTACATACACAGGCGTCTTTTAAGGGGTGAATTTGTTACATTTTATACTTCTATGTATAAAATGCAACAGCAGGAAAGGCTCAACTTTACAGCTACAGTTGGGAGAAAAAACCGAAACAACGTACATCAATTTAAGTTTATCTATTTGATTAGCAAAAGCAGAAGCTAGAAAATGCTAGTGGTGATCAAATCTAATCTAAAGCCATATGTTTACCTTTAGTAAAGGAAACTAACTGCATGTGTACATCACTTGTTTCACAATTTTATTTGTTAAAAAAAATTCTCCTACTTCACAGTAATGCAGTACTTTCTGCTTTGAAAAGAGAAAATACCAAATAAACACATTAAAGTTACCGGTTGTAACGTGACTAAATGTAAGTCAGTTTAAACGGTATGAATACTTTTTAACCAACTCGATATGATATGCATAATTTAACATCTTGTAACTCTAACCAACATTCAGTTGAGTAATAATCTAGTTCATGTATCACACGGTTTAATATTTCACTCCTCCTCATTTGCTTATCAGATGTTCCGTTTAGATGCTCCTCGTGACTATTATTATTATTTTTTTATTTATTTAAACCCGATCCCGTTTCCTATCAGAGTGCGACAACCCTGAATTCATCGGCACCGAGACGGTGGAACAGTTCCATCAGCTGCTCCCCCACAACGTCAACGTGGAGTTCGACAACACAAACGTGACCCTGTCCATGCAGAGCCAGAAGAGGCGAGTCAGCGTCAAATTACAGGAGCTTACGCCTCGGTACTATTTATCAGAATCTAAATCAGTTTTCTGATCAATAAAACTTTCTTTTTTCTTCTTTTTTTGGGGAATATACAGACACCTGAATTGGACGCTGAAATCTTTGAAGATGAGTTACGGACGTGACGACGAGCAGCATCCCCTGAAGAGCTTCACTCCTGAGCTGAGCTTTCCTCAGAGCAGCCTGGAGCTCATCCTGGAGGGTCAGCTGGCCTTCCAGCGCTCTACGGGGACATAAATTGTAAAAAAGCAATAAGTAACATGTTTATTTTTGTTGTTTATTGTCAGATGGACTTCTCCTTTCTCAGAGCAGGCAGAGGATCCTTTGCGTGAACACGCTGAAGACGTTCCTGCAGGTGACGAGACGTCTGACTCTCTGCGTTTGTCTTGATCGTTGGGTTACTCCGCCTTTAAAACGGCTTTTGTCCCATCAGGTTACGTCCATTGACATCTCAGGATCGTTCATAGTCAACACCTGCATCGTGCACTATCGCCACCAAGAGTTCTCCCATTGGTTGAATCTGTTCCCCTGGCAACAGCTGCTCCACAGGAAGGAAGCCCACAGAAAGAGGCAAGCTGCCAAACGATAATTAACATTCCCGGGTTTTTATTTGATCTCTTGACATTTATTAAACAACCTTCTTTTTCCTTATCCATGTTTTGTTTTTTTTGCATCGTTTGCTCTGTTGTTTATCCCATTACCCTTTCATTTTGCATAGTCCATTAGATTATTTTCCCACCCTGATCTTCCTCAGGCGTCTTCCCCACTTGGACGCCCCCGTGATGATCTCGTCCTCCGTGTCCAACGTCAACGTGTCCGTGCAGCTGGGGGACACCACACCCTTCGCTCTGGGCTTCATCGCCGCCAACACAGGTCCGTTCCGCTCACGCAGCGCAGCACGTGATTGTCATATGGCTTTCATTTTCACTACTGAGACGGTATATTGCTGCTATTAACACTGTTTTTTATAACCCCAAACAACCTCCTTTTCACGTTTTGCCTCTTTACACCCACAAACCTTTATGCGTTAAACAGGAATTTTGTAGTAAACTGACATTTTTCCTGTGAAGTGGAGGAAAAAATGATACATGGTTTAGTTTTCTACCAGGTTTACATCTTTAGAGACTGAAAAGTTTGCCTGTTTTCTTTTTTTTTTTTTTTTTTAAAAAAAAAAAACTGAAACCCTGCCTGATAAAGAACATATGAGATCAGAAATTTAAATTGGATTAAAGTCATTTATGTACAGCAGAGGACCAAGAACCGTTCCCTGTGGAACACCAGTACACCATTGTTCTGCACACAGTAACCTGAAATTCATAGCATTCTGATAGACCTGCTCTCACTTGTGTATTTATTTTTACAGAACTGCAGCATCTTCTCGACCTGAAGGTTGACAACGACAGCTCGGATTCTCAGAACTTGCACCAGCGGGCCTCGCTGACCCTGGACAGCTTCTGGTGGAGAGTGGGTCAAGGCTCTCACATCCAGCAGGCTCCTCACCCGCCGGGTAAACACGTGTGGGGCGAAGCGTTAATTCTAGACACCTTAAGTCTCCAGGTAGGAAAACATAAATCCTCACTTCTCATCAGTGCTTGTGCTTTGTAATTATTCAGACTTTTGTAATTCGAGGCGTTTACTTCTTTGCGTTTCCCTCTTCTTTTTTTTTTGTCTTCTCCTTGTGTCTACTTTGCTTTTTGGAGACATGTTTAGGCTTTACTCTTTAGGTTAAAAAACATAGTGATACAACTTAATAAACTCTGACAAAATAGTAGTTTCATTTTTCAGTCCCTCCAGGAAGTTATGATATTCTATTAATACAAATTCATTCGTTATTTGCAAATTTTGCACAGACTTGTGATTTTCATCACAACTTATCTGCAAACGTTAACATTTTCTGTATTTCCAGTCACTGCACTCAGCTGAATGTTGACCCGTACCTTTGTCCCCTTCTAATTTAACTTCCTGTTTCAAAAGTCTCTTGAAAGCCAAACCTGTAAGACGAAAGCATGCGAGACCCTAAACAATAACTTTTGTCTTTAATTTTTCTATTTATTTTTTCAAAAACCATTTTGAGATGTTTCGTAAGTTTTGCTTATACTATGTGAGCAATTTGTTAACTTGAATGACCAATATAAAATTCGGTAACACTTTATTTGAAGGGGGTTGAATAAGACTGACATGACACTGTCATAAACATGACATAACGCATGTCATGAACATGAATAAGCCTTCATGAATATTTATGACAACAGTCATAAATATTCATGAAGACTTATTCATGTTCATGACAGGTGTTATGTCATGTTTATGACAGTGTCATGTCAGTCTTATTCAACCCCCTTCAAATAAAGTGTTACCTAAAATTCTTCTTTTGCACTTTGATGATTTTATTTGTATTAAGGGATTTCAAGAAGGTTGTTTGGAAAATGTTGTTTGGAGTTTAAACTATAAATATCAACCAAGTTAAACTAAACTTTTTTGGGGACGGTTGGGGACTTTTTTGTAAGACCATTTTATGGCAAAAATCAAGCTTAAATTTGAAAAAGGTGTCGCAAAATCAGTCATTTTCAGGCCACAACAGTCAAAACAAGTATTGCAACGTCCTGGAAAGATGAATTTTTCTGACTTTGTTGCTGGAAGCATTAGCAGCAGCCTTGCTGTATTTAGAGGTTTCTCAAAAAGTCTACTAAAATTGAGTTCATTTCCAAAATTGAGCATTAACCTGCAGTAAAAGTGATAAAAGGCTGAATTTGAACAATTATTGTTATGCAAAGTTAATTTCAAACAGAAGGTTTGTTTTAAAAAAAAAAAGAAAATATACAACTTTTGTTTGAGTAGAAAAAGTCTGGTTTTAGTCATGAATATTCTCCCCTTTTTTGCTCCAGGGGAGTTTGAACCGACCCCAGTCCGCCTGCAGCAGCCAGCCTCCCAGCCTGAACGTGGAGTCCAGCCTGAAGGGTCTCCAGGTGGAGCTGTCAGAGACCTGCACGCTCTGCCTCTCTCGCCTCCTGTCCCTCCTGCGGGTTTCCGCTGACCCTGAGCCTCACCAGCCGGACGTGACGCCCGACTCTCCCTCTGGAGACGAAGTCGTCAAGTCGGGCCACTCCTCCTCACAGCCCGGCCTGCTTTTTAAACTGGACTGCTGTCTGAACGATGTCAATGTATTCACAGTCTCCAATGTGGCAGGTAAGAAGAAGCTTCTTTGAGGAAAACAGTCGGAGTCGGATGTTTAACGTTACTCAGGTAGGATTCTTTGTAAAATACTGGGAAAAAAAAGTGTGAGGTCCTTTCATTTTAAAACCATAAACCAGATAAAAGTTGATTCAAATGAGCTTTTTTGGGGTGGGAGAGGCCACATTTCTAGCTTTTGATCACTTTTCTGTCACTGTGAAACTTAAATTACTCACTTTGTTGGAATAATATTAGAATATCTACCTTGCTTCTGCTGAGGAGGTAAATGCTGGAATAATCTGAAATAAACCTGATTTCTTCATCACTGTTGGTCTCATGGGAAAAACCTAAAAAAAATACTTTACGGATAGATTTAAAAAGACAACGCATTTTAGAAAAATGTAATTTAATGGAACTTTTTTAACCTTATTTCTTCTTTTGAAAATACATAAGTAAACTCAAGATTTAGGTTTTATTTATTTGTATTTTCAACTTTTAATTAACCAGTAGATTAAATAGTTATGTTTTTCCCCCCATTTAAATCTTTTTTTGCAATATTATCCTGGTCATTACAAATAGCAGCTTAAAACGAATAAAAGAGCAAAGTTAGGAAAAAATGAGTGTGAAATTATTACATCTACTGCAGCAGCTGCTCCAGATAAAAGCATTTACAACGAGATGTTTGTATATCTGAAATGAATAATAGTTCAAATTCAGACGATGATGTAGCTGATTCCAGAGGCAGATTATTTGAATAGTTTCCTGCCACCTGAGTAGAAGCTTTTGTTACGTTCAGTAAGAACAAGTCTTGTAAATAAACACAAGAATTTAATTTCTCATTATTTTATTTTTTTAAAGGGATGTAGGTTTGTGGATGTGAAAAACTAAAAATTATTTTTTTTTTCTCTTGACTAAAAGACGATCAAGCAGCAGAATATCAAGCAAAGTTGTCTATCAGAGCTTGAAGGATTGATGCTCCAAAAGGTAGATTTCATGAAGGACATGCTGGAGTTAACCAGTTGTGGGCAAATTTGTCAAATCCAGCAATCAGCAAACAGGAAAAACAAATCTCATCTTTGAAAAACCCGTTTATTGCTTAAATGTTATAATTCGACTCAAATTTCAACCGTTTCCCAGACAGATATCAGAGATCTCATCTGACGGGGAGTGTGTTGTGTGTTTCAGGAGCCGTGTCTCTGCGTATGGACACCGTCAGCATCCTGAGCTCTGCAGAGAGCTCCAGAGTGTCTCTGCAGGAGATGAGCTTGTCTCTGGTGAAAACTCTCACTGAGAACATGGAAGCGTGCTGCCCCGCCGCCCAGACCCTCAACCCCGTACTCAAACTCACCGCAATAACCGTCTGGTACCACGTCACCACACACAGCTTACAGGTAGCCGCAGGTTTCTAACAATGCGTTTTCCACACCACTTTCCAGAAACGAGGCTAGTTTTCTGAGGCCAATTTATTTCCCCCAGTTTGGTTTCTAAACTGGGGGAAGTCAGTATTTTTTTCTCTATTTGTGAGTTTTATACGTCAGTACACCATTATTTGCCATGTATTATAAGGCCCAGTCGCTGTGACAGAATCATTGGTTTTAGTTTTTTTGTGACTGGAACTCTTTGTCTCGTGTCTCCCATGGACTAAACAGCTTAATCAGTTAAATTCATGCAAAACACATTCCAGTTACACATTTCCACATGACTTGACTTAGTTCTTAGCTGTTACTCCTATCAGACAATCTGGAAATAAAGCTATGTTGGATGTCATTGTTACATTTTGGACTTGTTTTGCGCTGTGGATTGAAATTCTTCCTTTTAAATCACAGAAGCCGCATGAATAACTCAAGTTTGTTACTGCTGAATACAGATAGAACGAACAGGGTACGGATGGTTGAACTTCCATGTCTGTACAGGTTCAGAGCGAAGAGGAGCTGACTGTAGACTGGGCTCCACCAGACCACATGGTCTTGTTCCAGCATATGACCGAAGCTCAGGCCTGTTGGCGTATGCTCCGTGGCGAACAGGAAGAGAACAGAAACGCCATGCTGGGTCAGACCAGAAGCTTCTCCGTACGCTTGGAAATGGGTTCCACCCGCTTGACAGCCCATGTCAGCGAGAAGAACTACATCCTGCTGCACACCAAGGCCTTCTCCCTTTCAAAGCACGCTGGCTCCATGCACATACGCTCCCCTCTGCTCGTCTTCAACTTCGACGGCAACAACATCGTCTCCTTCAACGAGCTGGACGTGGAGACTCACGACGAGCTCACCGAGATGCAGCTGCACAGGGACACCTTCCCGTTCCTAGCCACTCCCCACAACCGAGTCTGGGTCCTCACCTGCCCGTCTCTGTCCGTGGAGTTCCCCTACCAGTACAACTTCTCCAAAACCTTCGACATGGCCATCGGCGTGCAGAAGTGGCTGAAGACTCTCCACCTCCCTCAGAGCCCGCCGCCGTCCGAGCAACGGCTGCCTCCCGATCTCGTGTTCAAAATCAGCCAGTTCTCCTTCGTCTTCCTGGATGACGTCTTCGAAATCAAGCTGAGGGACAACTACGAGCTGATGAAGGATGAGAGCAAAGAGAGCGCCAAGCGCCTGCAGCTTCTGGACAAGAAGGTGGCAGAACTCAGGAAGCAGCACGGAGAACTTCTGCCTGCCAGAAAGATAGAGGAGCTGTACAGCTCGCTGGAGAAGAAGCACATAGAGATCTACATCCAGCGCTCGCGCCGACTCTATGCCAACACTCCCATGAGGAAGTCTCTACTGACCTGGACCGTGTCGGACATGGAGCTCATCGCCCTGGCCGATCAGTGTTTACACGGTCCGGAGAAAGTCAGAGAGCAACTGAGAGACATCGACAGGATCAGTCCCTTCCCCCGAGACGGGCTCCCCCTGGTGGTTCAGTGGTGTCGTGCTGTCAAGTTTAAGCTAAGCGCTTTTTTGGGTAAGTCTATCATTTAAAAAAAAAAATAGAAAATTAAATCAAAATATTTTAAGGTGATGTCTAATTTTTCAAACATGTTATGTTGTCAGTGAGAATTCGAGATTATCCGCGCTACCTGTTTGAGATCCGGGACTGGGAGCTGTCGGGACGTCTGATCGGGACGGAGCAGGATGGTCAGGCGAGGGCTCGTCGCAAGCAGACCGTCCCGCTCGGAGCGCTGTGGGGAGATGTGACGGTCCACAGAAACATGCCTCCACTCAAGTTCTACTATGATTTCAAATGTAAGTTCTGCACATTTTTGTAGATCCTGCTAAAATTATTCAATTATTTTTATATCAAAGAGAAAATATTGTAAAATCCTGTAGCAAAATTAATTCTCACTGTCCAAACTTTGACAGCATTGTTTTAATTTAGTCGGTTGTAGGCATAGACTGATTATATTCTCACTGTATGATGATGATAAAACTAACAGGTTCTTTTTTTTTCCACAAGAATTTTAATCTAAATGCAACAGTGCGCACCACTAATTAAAAAGCTAGCTACGCTAACCGTAAACCACTAATCATGAACAATAGATCCAATAGCACTAATCAACATGGTATTCAACACTAAATTCAACAGTGTTGTTGGTATTTAGCAGGAGCTATTGCTATAGCGCTAAATTCAACAATGTGTTGACGGCATGTGTCGCCCTCTGCAGGGTCAAAGTGGTCATTGCACACCTCACTGTGTGGTTGCATCTCACAGTGATACTTTGTAACAGACCTTTTCCCTCAAGGGTTCAGTTGCTAACTCTGCTGCTAATTTTGGCTAATTGACCATAAATGTCTAACAACTCGGAAGAGTTCTTAACTGTCACTAATCAAAACTTCAACACAGACATCAAACCTTTTTTCAATGGAAAGTTTTGATAACTGTCAAGTAATTCAGTGCTTTAGAAGTCATTCAGAAAAATTAATTTAGCAGAAGATAAGTGCGCTAAAAGTTTTCAAAGTTAGCAAAAATGTTAAAGCGCTAAACAAAAGAATTAGCTGTGCTATTAGCGCATCGGTGAAGGTGTCCCCATCACTGCTAAAATATATAATATGATCTAATTATATATTTATTTATAGCAGAGGAACATTCATTACTAATATTGTAACACATTGATTAAGAAAGTTATTATATTTAGTTATTTAATATTTGATGCGTGGAGTTAATCAGAAGCTAAATAAACACCATGAGTTATACTGTTACAATGTTAGTCATTTTTACACATCTGTTCTTTAATCCCATGTGTAAAATGGGACTGATATTAAAAACCAGTATAGTTTTCATGTTTTTGCTGGGGGGTTTGTTGTTTTTTTTTCAGTGTCGAAAGGGTAATAAGATATATTTAATATACATAATTATTAAATATAATGCTAGGAAATTCATGGCCAGCGCAGAATGATGCCGTAACGTTTTCCTCCGGTTATGATGAAGTCGCTCTCTCTGCAGCCAATATCTCTCTGTATACCATCGTATGGGGGCCATGTTGGGACCCTGCCTGGACGCTGATTGGGCAGTCGGTAGACCTGCTGACCAAACCCACGGCCGATCCGTCTCCCCCTCTGGCCTGGTGGGACAAAAGCCGTCTGCTCCTGCACGGACACTGGGTCATGAACATCGAGCACGCCAACCTGCATCAGCTGGCTACCGAGGTGAAGCAACTTCTTCTTTATGTCTTTGCTTGATTCTATTTATGTCGTTGAGATTATTTATATGTTTTTGAATATTTCCTCAATTCTTTCTATTGTTTTGAGTGTTTCTGTTTAACTCAATCGGTGTTTGGGTTCTTCCAGGATCCGTACAACACAACCGAGAACTTGCACTGGGAATGGACCAAGCTGAACTTCGACTGGAATCCTGGGGAGTTTGTGTTTAAAGGGAATTTGGACGTAAACGTCCGGACGGCATCAAAGTAAGCACCAACACTTGGAATGAAATCTGTTTCCACATTCATAGATGAGATTTTAACCAAGAAAATCCCCACTTTCCACTCCAGGTATGACGATATCTGTTTCCTGCACTTGCCCAACCTCTGTATGACCCTTGATCTTCAGTGGCTTTGCCACGGCAACCCCCATGACCACCACGCAGTGATGGTCTGCTGCGCCGAGAACATGGCGGATGTGACCTCGGGACAGCCTCACGACTCCTACAGAGCTTTTCGCTCTGAAAACCTCAACCTCTCCATCACGATGGACCTCAATCAGAACTGCTCCACTGGTGTGTGTCAGAACTGTCAGACCTCAAAGATGAATCCACGGCATGTTAAAAGACGGCATTCATCTTGTCTTCTAGAACCTCCCGAGCCTCGAATCTTGCTGTACAGCAGCACCCTGCGCTGGATGCAGAACTTCTGGGCCACCTGGACCAGCGTGTCTCGACCGATCTGCAGAGGCAAGCTCTTCCACAGCCTGAGGCCGATCCGCAAAAAGCTGGGTCAGCACTACAAGCAGATGTCCTACACTGCTGCCTTCCCTCAGCTGCAAGTGAGGTTTTTATTATTTTCCGAAAGCTGCCTGACGACAACGGTGTTTTATAGTTCAACAGGCCGAATTGATTTCCGCTTGGTGATAGTCGCTATAACGATGGTTGTTGTTCAGTGTTGAAATGATCGTTTTTCAGATAATAATTTGAAAAAATTATTTATCAATTTGTTATCAATTTTGTTTTAAGCTAAATATGCTCATTTAGCTTAAAACAAATTGATTCTTTGTGCTTAAAATTTCAAAGTGCTTAAAAATCTTCTTTAGATACAAAGTCTTCAAGGCCCCAAGTGCCGTAATTCAAAGTATTAATTAGCGCCACATAAATGCATAAAATAAGTACTGGTATGTTTTAAACATTTTAAATTAAATTAGAAATAAACACACTGCATAATGTGTTTATTAATAAACACACTGCATAATGTTATGTTTACACCTGGACCAGTTCTCACATGGGGTTAAAGCATGTAAGGTATGTAACTTTTATAAACAGTACATAAAAAAAAATTCCCTTCTCACCCTCCGCTGGTGGTCTCTTTCATCCTCTGAGCTCAGGTCCTCTACCAGAGGCCTGGGAGCTTAAACCAGTGAAACAACAAGTTGGATCAACCTGTAAACAGATATGCTGACTTTGTTTTATGTGAACAAGAAAGATAACGTTTATTCAATAATGACACAGATTCCTCAGACTTCATTGCTTCATTAGGAGCCAGAAAAATCTTTAGCAAGTCTAGGATGATAAGAACTGAAATAAATGTTGAGGGTACAGTGAAGAGATTATTAATATATATATATATATATATATATATATATATATAATATATTTGTTAGAACTGTCATCATGTCATGAGAGTATAGAATGAAACAGATATGTGAAAAAATGTTGCTCTTCTGCCTTCTCTTGATAGCACCACTTGATCAGAAATAACCAATCAAAACCAAGAGGAAGGTCTTAGTGCTGTCAGTCACCCTTGTCTACATGCTGCTCATACCCTCCCCCGTTCTCTGCTCGGTGTTTAGTGTGGCCACCAATAACGGCAGATACAGTTTTCCTGGAACAGAAAGTTTTCTCTTTGCCATCAGCGTATTAAGCAGTGCGAACAGGAGCACCAAGACCCTCCCCCTGTCTCTGATTGGTCGTTTCGGACCTAGTGTTGTATTTCTGCAGTAGGACCACATAGAGGAAGAAGAGGGAATAACTTTTTTCACAATTGTCTCATGGTGACAGAAATATATACAAAAACATTTTTTTATGAAAGTTACCTACTGCATCTTTACCTGGGTTCAGAAAACTTCCGTAGTCTTCTTACACTTCATCTAAAAAACACAGAGCTTCATAATTCATTTCTTGCCAACCATCCAAGCAAAGGATGTTGATAAACCTGCATCTTTCTTCTGCAGATAAGCTTTTTGCTATGAGTTAGCTGTAGAGCCAGAATATTCTTAACTTTTACTTCTGTTTCATGTGACTTCTTGATAACTGAGCCCATAACTAGTTTTTTAGAGGCTTAAACCCACAAAAAGGTTTCAAACATCTGCATTTAATCAGGCTGTAGTATTGATAAACATGTATTGTTTATCCCTCAGGTGCATTACTGGGCTTCCTTTGCGCAGCAGAGAGGAGTCCAAGTGGAGTGCAACAAAGGTCACGTCTTCACTCGTGGGACTCAGAGACTCATTCCACAGGGTAAAAAGCATCATGGAATTAAAAAAAAAAAAAAAAAAAAAAGCTTTTCTGTTTTTTCTCAGACTGCACATAAATCTACCTTTTTTTTTTATTTAAAAGCCAACTCTTGTGTGTTGCTTTTGCAGCTGGCACTGTGATGAGGAGGCTGATCTCTGAGTGGAACGTGACTCAGATGGTGAGTGAGCTGTCTCTGGTGACGGTTCACCTGATGGCCTCCACCTGGGACGAGACGGCTGACCACCAGATGAACGCTCAGGTGAAGAAGACTCACCTGCTCAGCCTGTCGTCGCTTAGCTACCAGCGGCAGAGCAACCGCATGGAGGAGGTAATGGCTGGAGCCCGTTTCTGGTTTTCATGGTAGCCGGGAAGGGCTTAAATTTTTATCATGATATTTTGCCAAACTACTGTGATACCAGTAAAGGTGACGATGAGAATTATTCTGTCTTTTATAGGAAATTGTATGACTGTGATTGTGTGTCACAGCAATTATAGCCCCAAAAACAGAAACACTGCTCTTGATAAACATTCCCATTTTGTAATTTGCTCTTTTAGGACACCGGTCACACAAAGAAGTGTGATTTGTATCACTAAACTGCACACGATATTTTCAGATTTATTGGTATTTACTGGTGTTTCAATAAACAGCAGTGGAGAAAATAGTAAAAGTGACAAAACCGAGAATGTGGGTTTTTTTTTTTTTTTTTTTTTTTTTTACTTCATTAATTGGAATTTATTGCGACAACAATAAACCAGAATTCTGACCATGACATGTATCACGATAAATGACAAGCAATACGATAAGTACTCATTCTTGGTAGCCAGAAAGAGGAAAAAAAAAAAATATTTTGTTTGTTTGTGATTCCCGACAGGAAGTGAACACCACAGATGAAACAAATGCCTCTTACACTCACAAACTGCGCCTGGTGGACCTCCGGGCGTCCTGGACGACCATAAACAGAAACATCGCCTTCGGGCTGTACGACGGTTACAAAAAGGCGTCCGTGTTGAAGAGGAATCTCTCCACCGAAGCTCTGAAGGGTCTGAAGATCGACACACACCTGCAGACAAAGAAACTCAAGCGTTCCCCCTCCAGCTACTCCCCGACCGCGGCTCTCGTCACTCCGGTCATTCCCGCTGCCAGTCGAGTGGAGAAAAGTCAAAACGAAGGTGGGCGCTCCCAGCTGCGGTGACGGCGACGATCTCCATCATGGGGATCGGGAACGGCTCAACCACATCTGTTTCTTTGGTGTTTTGCAGGAACGTCGATGTTGCAGAAGCTTATCGAGGAGACGGACAAGTTTGTGGTGTTTTCCGAGGAAGACTCTGGAGTGAGCGACCAGCTGTGCGGCATCGCAGCCTGTCAGACCGACGACGTGTTCAACCGTAACTGGTTCATAGAGCTGGTCAACTGTCAGGTAATCGCTCTGATGCTGCGTTCAGGAACCATCACGGTTCTAACAGGCCTCTGATGCGACCAAAGTATTTTCCAGGTTTGGTGAAGTGTGGAATAACAATGAAAGATGAAATGAATTCATGTTTTATTTCATTTAACAACAAGCAGCCATAAAGCAGACTAGTGTTGATTACAGTATTTCCATCATTTTGACCTAGTGAGCCACGGTTTATGATCTTTTAAGCCTATTATCAGAACTGATTGAACTGGTTTTATGACCACATGTTGGTTGAAGATTACAAGATTTCTATAAATCCAGGATCCAAACCACTGAAACTTCAGCACCCAGTTTGGAAATATTTTGGGTAGAGGTGTTCCGATTGCAGTTTTCTGGCCGATCATCGATCTTTTAAAAAGCCCGGCCTGCTGAATATTTAGTTCATCTAATGAAACCTTGTCCAGCTCAGAGACGGACTTGAGCGTTACCACAACATCAGTCTGAATGTGATCGTCTTCACCTAGATGATGCTGCGCGGCACAGAAACAGCCGGCTGTGTGCTGGTGTCTGCAGCCAAGGCCCAGCTGCTGCAGTGCGAGCACCACCCGACCTGGTACAGCGACACGCTGAAGCAGAAGACCACCTGGACCTGCCTGCTAGACGGCATGCAGTACTTTGCCACCATGGAGCTGAATCCCTCCGAGCAAGAGGACCGGCAGCTGTGGCTGGAGGTAGGCTCTGCTCTCAAGAGCAAAAGTAAATGGCGTGTGGCTGAAGGGCATCATTGGAGTGGATATGCTTATTCTGCTAAAGTTACAAGCACTGCTTCCAAAAATGCTGGGATTACAAATTTTTGGACAGAATCTTTAATCTGTGTTTTTCTTGTTGAGGTGAAAAACATTGAGGAGCACAGGCAGCGTAACCTGGACTCAGTGCAGGAGCTGATGGAGAGCGGCCAGGCAGTGGGAGGGATGGTCAGCACCACTACAGGTACGGGAAGACTTGATTGTGCTTTGAGTTATTAATATTTATATCAGTCCCAATGTTGAAGAAAAAAAATCTATTCAGGCTAATTCTTTGTGCTCTGAGCGATGTCAGGCTTTTTTTTAGTTATTTTACATTATGTTTAGAATTCCTAATTGCACTTTCTGAACCATTTGAATGAAGGTTTGATGTAGTTTATTTTTTACATGTTTGAAAAAAATGGTCAGCCTGTTGTTTCAGTTTATCTACTATTTATTTTCCATTGGCTGTTCTACTACATACTGCACTGATTGAAAAAGTTAAAGTTGTGTTTTGGTGCAGAGTTATCAAATAAATGAGTAATTCAGTAAATTTATGCCTGTTTGCAACAAAGAAAAAAATGTTTTAAGTCAATTCAGCACTATTATTCTGTTTTGTTCGGTATCGCCCGATAATAAACTTTAGATATAAGTACAGGAAGTAAATAAAAAATAAATAAAAAAACAGGTTGGTGCATCCTTAACTGTGCTACAAAAGTATCTTCCAAATTCAGTAAATAATAGGAGTGAGAAGAAGAGCACATTTTTAGCTCATGTATTCTCTGATTAGATTTAATTCTGCTCGTATCAGACGGTTGAATTTTACGTTTGGCAGACTGGAACCAGCCAGCGCAGGTGAACGAGTCGCAGCAGGTGCAGCGCATCATCTCGCGCTGCAGCTGCAGGATGCACTACATCAGCTACAGCCACGACATCAACCCGGAGCTGGCCACGCAGATCAAGCCTCCAGAGATGAGGAACAACCACGAGAACGAGGACCTGCTGAAAAAACAGGCGGGTGTGTGTGATCACAGGAGCAGCACTGAAATCCAGTTTTATTATTTTCCAAATCCAGCATTACAAATATATATATATTTTTTTCCATTTTTAACCATATTTATTAACCCAAAAAAATGCATATAATTAGACAGACCAATAACTAGTGGTCAACATTAACTGATACTCACAAATGAAACAAATGGCTGCAGTTCAACAGAACGTTATTTTTACCAGATTGCAAAAAGTGTTTCCTTCTCATTCCTTTGAAGAACTGAACTCAAACATTATGTGAAAAAACTGGGAATCCCATTTTTAACATAAAAGAAAATGTCCCTCTTAAAAAAGGTTTAGAGTAAAACGCAATAAAAATACTTATCACATGAAAAAAAAAGCTACAAAAAGCAAAAGCTTGTGCAGACTTCCATAATGATCAGGACGCTAAACACCACAGAAACTACTGTATATCCTTCCTTTATCGCAGATATCAGCTAATTCTGTGAAATTCCACATTTCACTGTGAATTTCACTTTGCACATTAAATTCTGTGATTTCATCAGCATTTTAAGCATTATGGAAATCATGAACACTGAAGGAAAACAAAAAATCCGTTCAATTATTTCTTTTCAGGTGCTGTGGAAACGTTCACTCTCATTCACCACGACCTGGAGATTTCCACGAACCCGGTTCAGTACGCCATGATCCTGGACATCGTCAACAACCTGCTGCTTCACGTGGAGCCCAGACGCAAGGTGGGCAGGAACGCCAGCCAGCCGGGAATCTCTTTTTTTTTTTTTTTCTCTCTCTCTCTCCTTTCTCCATCATCCTGTGACGGTTTACGGTTCTTCTCCAGGAGCACAGCGAGAAGAAGCAGCGGGTTCGCTTCCAGTTGGAGATCTCCAGCAACCCGGAGGAGCAGCGCAGCAGCATCCTGCACCTGCAGGAGGCGGTGAGGCAGCACCTCGCTCAGATCAGACGCCTCGAGAAGCAGATCTACTCCAACATCAGGGTGAGCCGCACCGCCTCGCTTTATTTGACTTTATTTTGGTAATATTACAACTTTATTCTGGTAGTGCTATAAATAGAAAGGAGAAATGCAATTGAAGCAATGTGAATCATTTAAAATTCCACCTCCCTTTAGGCTCAAACTGACGAAGCGAACAGTGACGAACTGATGGACATCAACATGCGGCTGCAGAACCAGCTGAACCAGGAGAAGAATGACATGCAGATGAAGAGCGAGGAGCTCAACATCCTCATCAGGTCTCTCCTCAGGACCGATGGACCTTTCTAACAACGAGCAGGAAATGGCTCGAAGTGAAAAACATCTCTGTTGTTTTTAGGTGTTTTAAAGATTTCCAGCTGCAGCGGGCAAACAAGCTGGAGCTGCGAAAGCCACCAGAAGACGTGGGTGTTGTGCGCAGGACGGAGATCTACTTTGCTCAGGCTCGCTGGTGTCTGACCGAAGAGGACGGGCAGCTGGGCATCGCAGAGCTGGAGCTGCAGAGGTTCATGTACAGCAAGGCGAGTAGAAGCTGTCTGACCTCCGTCTGTCTGATACGTTTCAAATTCACCATCTCCTGCATTCGAGACGTCACAGAGGAACTAAATATCCACTTCCTGTTCTTTGTAGCTGAACAAGTCCGATGACACGGCCGAGCATTTGCTGGAGCTCGGGTGGTTCACGATGAACAACCTGCTCCCAAACGCAGCTTACAAGGTAAATTTGATTTTTGAATTTTTTTTTTTCTCTCAAGAAGTTGAAAGCGTAGTAAAATATATAAATGTATAATATCTGTAAATATTTAAAATGTTTATATCAGATACTGATATCGGTCTGAATTTTTAGATCGGCGCCTTCCTAATTAGTTGAGAAAAGCCGTATGAATACATTTGAGCCACATTTGAAAGTAGCACCATTCAAACTAACTCTCCACTGTTGTACGACGCAGAAATAAGAGATTAAATGAACGGCATTCATGCCAGTGATGAGTGCATGTAAACGTCTGACTGGAACACCTTGTATTGTTTTTTGTTTTTTTACTTTTGCTGTTTTCTCTGTGTGTTAATGTATTTCTGCCTGGTTTCCTCCGTGCAGCGTGTGAGGGTACGTACTGAAGACAGACATGTCTGTGTTTGAACCCACCTTGTTTTGTCCTGGATGGGATCACTCCGCAGCTCCTCTGGGAGGTTTTACTGTCGCATGTTGAAAGCAACTAGCCGCATGTGTTCCTGATGTCTCACCACCGTGTTCACGTCATCATCTCCACCTGTTTCCGTGACGCACCTTTCCGACCCCGTCCGAGCCACGTTGTACCATCGCTGACCTCGTCTCATTTTTCCAGGTTGTGCTTCGACCTCAGAGCAACTGCCAGTCCGGGCGACAGTTCGCCCTGCGCATCTTCAGCAAAGTGCGCCCCCCGGTGGGAGGAATCTCCGTGAAGGAACACTTTGAGGTCAGAATCGCGTCATGCTGCTGCTGCTGCTGCTGCTGCTGCTGCTGCTGCTGAAGCACATTTTACTGCAGTTTTGCTTTGATTGAGCCTCTCTGCTGTGATCAGGTGAACGTGGTGCCGCTCACCATCCAGCTCATGTACCAGTTCTTCAAACGGATGATGGGCTTTTTCTTCCCGGGCCGAAACGTTGAAGAGGAAGACGTCACAGATGAGGAAGACAAGTCCAGAATGGTCACTACCGGTACGTCGTTTTGTGATGAAGGCCGTTTTTATCTCTGTACAGAGTACGGCTAGTTGAAATTCTTGAAAATGCCTGAATTTTAAGATTTGGAAAGAGCTTGATTCATGTCTCAAGACCTTGAAAGTGCTTGATGTTCAGAACGGCATAGTTTTGTAATAAAGTGCAATCTAACGTTTGATTAAAAGCCTAAGTCAGAAAATGAGGTAAAGCCAGATATTTTCATCTACCTAATTAAAAGACACATTTTTTCTGATGATTAATATTTTTTGAAGGGCAGTTTTGTTTACAGACTTTATGATCCATTTTATTCATGGTTTCGGTTTTAAGTTGTTTTAATTTTCGTTATGTTTTTAGTTGTCGTTTTATTTCGGATACTTAAGATATCTTCCATTTTGTTTTCTTTACGAAATGAAAGTTTATTGATGTTTGAGAACGTGAACTTGCACATACATGCCATTATCTATACATTACTTGAAAATGCTCTCAAAACCACAATATTATCATTAATCGTGATAATTATTAGGACGATTTATTGTCCAGCAAACATGATCCTAACTGTGTGGATCCTGCAGCAGACCGATCAATACCAGCTGCTATTTTCTCCATACGCAGTGTTGAATTACTCGTGTGTTTTTGAGAACTGTGGTCTCATGAGTGTGTGTGTGTGTGTGTGAGAGAGTGGCTCTGTGGTGGTGTTAGGTGTAGCCTGCAGTGTCAGGCAGAGGGCATGGTGCTGACACTTACATGGTTTGTGTTTGTGTGTGTGTCGCAGCTATTCCAGTCAAACCCCGGCCGCTGTCGGAGGACACCATGGGCGCTATGGGCCCCAGTAAGAGCATCACCCAGGGATTGAACCGCACGGCAGGGGTCAGGAGGTCATTCAGGAAGCCTCCAGAGGTGGGGAGTCGATTCTGAACTGAAGCTGTTCAGGAAGGAGAGAAAAAGACAAACTGGTGTGTGTTTTCTCCACTCAGCATCCTGTGGATGACATCGATAAGATGAAGGAGAGAGCTGCTATGAACAATTCTTTCATCTACATCAAGATTCCCCAAGTGCCTCTGTGTGTCAGCTACAAGGTGGGTTTCACCTTTAACACTAAATTCACCACAAACTTCTTACATCAATCAGTTTATTTTATTTTATTTTTTACAAGATTTGGTCAAATTAATCACGCCAATGCTCTGAGTAATCATTATGCTTAACTTCATAAGCTGGAAATGTAAAAATGGATATTTCCGCCCCCCCCAAAAAAAGAAAATAAAATGTTTTCTTGTCTCAAAGCAGATATGAGTTTTCCAGGTTCTCGTGTTCAGGAAGGTTTAAAGGAAGTCATTTTGTTACAAATGTAGTTTAGCACATTTCAGCAGCTCAAAGTGCTTTACATCGTGAAAATATATCAAAAAAATAAATAACATTATAGAGTCAATGGTAGTAAAAACCCAATAACAGACATTGTTAAAATCATCGTTCCACATCAAATATCAATGCTCCAATTATTATGGTGCGAAAGCAACTCTAACCAGCTGGGTTTTTAATCTGTAATTTTCTAAGTGGAGACGGAAACAACAATTTTTGTAAAAAATAAATACATTTGTTTTAATTTGAATCAAATTTTAGTCCGTTTGTTGTTGACTAGTAGCAACTAGAGAGAAAATGTACCAGATTGAATCCAATAGCAGCATTATTCATAGAACAGATCTGCGAGCTGCTTCTCAAAAGTCCAACATAGTTAATGAGATTAGTACCGTGCATGCTTCAGTAAATGTAGGAAGTTGCAATAATGCAAATTCACAAGTTTTCCACGGCCTTACCATCTTCCTCGCAACTTTTCGTGAAAATCTGACCAATCAGATTTTGAGATTTTCTTAGTGCACAACAGTATCAGTTTGGATGCTGACCTGTTGTCACTAGATTCCTCCATCCACAACGCCAACATCTAAACCAATGACTGCAGGTTTTATCCCCCTTTTGCCTTTTCATTTTCATTTGCTCCCTTTCAAAGTTTCTCCTTAATTTTTTATGTCCAAATGTTTTGTGTGTGTTTTTTTTTCCCTCAGGGAGAGAAGAGCAGTGTGGACTGGAAGGACCTGAACCTGGTTCTTCCGTGTTTGGAGTACCACAACAACACGTGGACGTGGCTGGACTTCGCCATGGCTGTGAAACGGGACAGCCGGAAGGCGCTTGTAGCGCAGGTGTGAACACTTCCAAAAAATATTCACACCCTGTCTTCAACATTACGATCACAAACCTTAGTGTATTTTATTTGTTACTTTCTGCCAGTCTAGAACATAAAATGCTAAAATAGTTATAATGTTGAAGGAAAATCAAACATTTTTGAATTTTACAAATTCAAATATATATATAAAAAAGTTAAATTGTTAGGATTTTTTTCTTTCTTTCTTATTTAAATTTTTTTAAAAGGTCCATGTTTGTTTGTTTTTGCTGCTTATCGTTCTTCATAAACGGCTCCATGTTGCTGCCCAGATGATAAAGGAGAAGCTACGGCTGAAGCCGGCCTCCGTGGCGGACCTGCGCGGGAAGGCGATCGACGGGAAGGCGGACAACAACCAGCAGCAGCAGGAGGAAGACGAGAAGGCCCGGCTCCTCATCGGCCTCAGCACCGCGGACAAAAGCTCCAGCAAGAAGAGCATCTTCAGCCGACGCAAGTGAAAAACGAAAAAAGAAAGGAAAAAAAAACACTCCTCACTGACATAGCTCCCTCCGAACACCCGAACGTCACTCCAGCTTGTGGAACCACGTTGGAAGAACGAGCGAAGCTTCTCCTGTAGTTTCACTGCATCACATGAGCCTGCTGAACTTGTTTTCGAAGGATCTCCATGGATATCTGGATGTCACAATGACCAAATGTGTGCTCTCATGTTTTTTTGTTTTTCTTTAGTTTATCTGTGTGCCAATTATAGCATTTCATACACTGGGCAGCTCTGATTTACAAAAGCATTTAACTGACAGAGCTTGGAAATAAATTCAGGAGCGGTAAATTGGTAAAGCGAGAAAATTTAAAACTTATCTCGTTAAAATGAATACTTTCTCGTTAAAATGAAAGTTTGTCATTGTAATGACACAAGTTTGATGTGTTATAACAAGAAACCTCATCTTAATAAACTCGTTTTAGCGAGTTTGCATTGAGTTATAGCATTCTCGTTTTAATGAGAAACTTTTCATTATGAGAAATGTTCGTTAAGAATCTTTTAACGAGAAGCTTCGTCGCCATCACAAGAAAGTGTAACAAGAAACGTTCTCGTTTTAATGAGAAACTCTTAAGAGAATCGTTCTTATTAGCATCTCGTTACGTTCATGTTTTAACGAGATATTTTCTTGTTCTCACAAGATACATTCTCGTTTTTGCTAGTTTTGCATCTTGTTATATATAAAGAGAAACTCTCATTGTGAGAAACTCTTAACTAGAAACGTCGTGTTTTCACAATAAACTTTCTCGTTTAAACGAGAAAGTTCTCTAGAGAGTTTTGCATCTCGTTACATTGAGATAAAAATGGCTAGTTTTTATCTAGTTGAGACTTGAATAAAGGCATAAAGAGGCTCGCTATGACTTCTTCTCCCTCCTGCTTCCTCTAGACAACATCTAAAAATCCCAAGAGGTTTTGCTGTTTTGCCATTACAACTTTTCTTGTTTTGTTTTATACATATATATATATATATATCGCTAAAACGAGATGCTGCTCCTGAATTTCTCTCCCACCTCCGTCAGACTAATGACCCGGATGTAATAAGTATTTTATTGCATTGAAAGTAGCGAGGCAGATTCCTGCTCCTCTCCTGCTGGCTCAGGAACACCGCTGCAGATCCAACACACACACACACACACACACACACAACACTTTAACTACTAACAGCTGGGATTCCATTCATTTCATGCTAAATCTAAATTTATCAGTGTATGTTTTACCACATATGGAAGAAGTTGATCTGGGCTGCATGACTGTCGCTGACATGAAGGCCGACATGTTTTCGATTTTTATTGCATCACTCAGCCTGCTGTTTTACTTTAACTTTACCTCAGTGCAATTTATCAAGAAGAAATAAAATATCTTCGAGTACTTGATGGTTATGTTGAAAAGGAAAAAAAAAGTGCGTCTTCTGTAATTCTAACACTAAAGCACTTTTCATGCAAAGTATTTGATATTTTTGTAACCACGGTTGTTCTGTCACTTGTCTTGAACGTGTCGATTAAAGAGTAACGCAAAAGCGGCTGAGCTCTCTTCAGTCCCGCCGGCTCCTTTTGTTTACATCTCGGTTAAAGTCGCTCGGCTCTCTGCGGGCTGATCGATCATCGATCTGACGGCTTCAACTGGAGCGGAATCTCCCCGCAAATCAGGCTGGAGACGCGTCACATCCATCCATCCATCCATCCGCGGGACGCAGCTCCAGTCACACAGACACGTGGATTTACGAGATCAAAACACGAAGACTGCGGCTTTTGTTGTTGCTTTTCTGCGTTTTAACTCACTTTTTTTGTGAGTGAAAGTCTTGAGGATGCGATGGGATGCGAAGTCAGTAAAAACAGGAAGGTGAGTGAGTGATGCAGATGCGTTCGCGTTGGAGGTGGTTACGTATTTTTATGCAGAGTTCGTGCAGTGATTCTTGTGTAACTAGAAGTGAAACGTGTTTTCTTTACTCGGCAACAACAACAAAAAATAAAACAAATAAATCTAGGTCCAGTTTTTACTTTGCTCCACAAGTGGACATTGATGGAAGTCAAAAATAGATTATAGATTGGATAAGTGCTTACTGACCTTCATTCTGATCATTCCACGCGCGGTTTTGTCGCAGACGTGGCTCGACCCTTCATGGTTATGTGGAAAATAAAATGTAAATAGAATTGATGCTGTTCTTTAAAAGTATTTGCCCACTTACACTTTTTTTTCTTTTGCGCATATGAAAACAAAAAACAGCTTTGAAATAATTTATTAAAGGGAGAGGACTGACCAAATTCTCTCCTTCTATAAGAAAATATAGAGCGCATATTAAATACGTTCTACATTTTTTAAAACGTAATATTGCTTGAAAAAAATGTTACGTAACCTTTATGACCAAATGAAGTAGGCATGAAAATACCGAACAACATTGACAACTGTCGAATCTTAAGAAGAGCAGGCCAGAATGACCAAACAGTGCCGTGAAGAATCAGTAAATCATTTTTGAGTCAAAGCCATAACAGACAAGGATAATTAGATAATTAAGCCCAAATAGATGATTTTGTTTAATTTACAAATTCAATAAATAATCTCAGAAATTCGATCTGGACAAGTTTGTAGTTATGACATGGCAAATTAAGAATTCTGTTGGTGATATTCCACCACTGACGAAAGCGATGTGATTTTTGGTTTTCATCAGATAGAGGATCCACCAGCTCGACGTCGCTTCAGTCATGGCTTCCTATCAAACGTCCGGGTCTCCATCGCTCGCAGACTCGGACACTCTGCTGTATTTTCTCAGCCTGTGGGAGTGAACCGAGAGCCGCTTCCTCCAAGTGACGGGGAAGGAATGCTTGAGAAAGAGAAACCTCCTCCAGCCCTCATTTCGCTCTTCCTGCCAGAGTTTCCACAACTTAACATTCCATCAGAGGACTGTTTTCAGGTGGGGAGTTGGTATTTAAACCAAACTAGCTGGTGTGGGAAAGTGACCTCAACTGTTCTGCTTTCAGGTTCTCGATGTCATCGCTAAAGGCTCGCTTGGACCCGTCCTGAAAGTCAGGGATGTTCACCAGGAGAAGGTTTGGGCTGCTAAGGTTTGTTGAGATGTAACTCCAAAAGAGGAAAGTGTGTTTGAGACAAGTCAGAACGCTTTACAGGAAAAACAAAGGAGAAAGAAAATGACATTAAATTATGAAATACATTAGGATGGTAAAATTAGGTATCACAAAAAAAAACTTTAAAATACAACCTTAAAAGAATAGGTAAGAAATTATAAAAGAAATGTATATATATGAAAATGTGGTAGTCAAAAAATATTTTCAGTTATATATATTTTTTTTAAAAAGACAGTAGTTTCTGCACATCTCAGATGTCTGTGAAGGTGATTTCAAAGTTGAAGGGGTCAGAAAATAATGACTTTTGTCTTTTCTGCTCGAGGCTAAAGAAAATTCGGACTCATTTTTGGATAATTTGAACAAAATGAATCAATGGTTGTAATGTACTACGGCCATGTGGTGACACATGCATATATGTTCTTGTACTCAGAGCTTTGGGGGGCATCAGATAGATTATGAATGAAAGTGGGCCAAAAATGGAGCCTTGAGGAACCCCACAAGTGATTGTAGTTTTTATTTATTTATTTATTTATTTATTTATTTATTTATTTATTTATTTATTTTTAAGCAGTCCCACTGGGTCAGCTCTGAAAGGTGTTGGCACACAGCACCAGACAATCCCACCAGAGATTCAGTAAAACCAAGGCAGAAGTTTTTTATGCATTAATTTGAAATCAATACAATATAAAGCGCTAATTTCTCAAGTTATATTGCTTTTAATAATGGACATTTGTTGTCACATAGGTTCTACCAAAGTCAGAGATCTTAAAACAGGGAGTGCTGGAGCAAACGAAAGACGAAGTTAGAATTCAGGTAATTTTTGTCAATTTTTCAGAAAAGTAATGGCTCTCAAAAATTATACTAACCTTATTAATTGTTATAAATCAGAGATTTTTTTTAAGGTTTAAAGGAGGGATGTATTGTTTTGCATTTAATCATAACCTTATTAATTGTATAAAACAAAGCCAGTTTTAATACTACTTCCACATTTAGCTGTTAGTCTCATTTGTCCACTTCCTGTTTGTGTGTCTCTGCTTTGCAGAGGCAGCTCAGACATCCGTTTATGCACAGTGTGCAGGACTGCTGGCAGACACAGCACCACCTCTTCATCAGTGAGTCAAAGCTGTAAACATTCCTACTACATCCAAATCCCAGCCCTCCGTTTTAAGGAAGTGCTCTGAGATCCAGTAACAGCTAGAGTAACAAAATTAGACATTTGACAGAAAACAACAACAAAAATATCTAGAATGTGACCAAATGTGGAAAACATTCATGTCAGGTTCATGACTGTTTTTGACCTTTCACCTTCCTCACCAACATTAGGTGGGGAAAAAAAAGCTAATTTTCTGTGGTTTCCCTTGCAATTTTCTAATTTCACATATTAATTCAGCCGCCTGTGCTGACCTGATTGAACTCATCAGCGGGGACCTAATAAGTATCTGTGCTAATCTGTGTTATCCCCCTGCAGTGTTCGAATACTGCAGCGCTGGAGACTTGTACACGTACTGGTTACTGAAGGGCCAGTTTGACCAGGACCAGGTTCGACTCCTTGCTGCAGAGCTGGGCAGTGCCTTGGGTATCTATGCATATGTGTGTGTGTGTGTGTGTGTGGGCATGCATGCGTGCGTGTGTGTTCAACAATGTTCATCAGAACTCATTTTTATTCTTGTGTGAAGCTTACTGGATTCATTTCTCTTTTCCAGGTTTCCTACATGATCTGGGAATCGTCCATAGAGACGTAAAGGTACGATTTTACTTGTACAGTGTAGTTTATTGTTCTTGGGTATAATCTGAGTTATGTTCATCATTTTCTCCATTATTTTTCAGATGGAAAACATTTTGTTGAGTGATCAAGGTAAGACACGTCTCTTTTTATACATGTAGTCCACATGTAGCTGGATATCTGGGGAAACAAATACATTTTTATGCGTTTTTTGGCCCTTAATCCACATGAAAACTTTGTTTAATATCACCACAAATGCTTATTTAAGCACACAAATACAAATTGGAAAATGAAGATTTAGTGCTTCATGCATTAGAGTCTGTGACAAATAATCCAACATATCCACAAACTTGATTTGAAACGATTCCGTCGCCATTCTCGTGTTTTAAAAACTTTATATTATAATAAACTATTTTAAAGTAGTTCAGCCTACATATCTATCCATACAAATTAACCTCCTGGTGCCATGCTTAATTCCTAACAGGAAGTTGTGGTTGTTTTGAAGCAATCTGATTGGTTGACAGGTTTTAGCTTTGCACCACACTGCCCCCTATGGGTTTGGAATGTTTAAAACGACACTCAGGATGGATTTGTGCGGGTTTGTCTGGATGAAAACTTTTCTGAAACCGATCCCGTCTGCAATATTATCGTTTTAAAAATATTATGTGGTGGAGATATTCTCTTTTAAAAAGACCCAGCAACATGTGTACAATGCGTCAGACGAACCCTAAACATAAAGCAATGAGGAAATAGAAGGAAAACATTAGCAAAATGACCAGAGATGCTCAGATCAAAAACTCATTGTCAATCAGTCACTAAACTGGATAGAAAAATCAAAGGTTACTGCAGATATTGGCCAAAAGTTGCTGTGTTTTGTCTTGATTCAGGTCACCTCCGTCTGTCTGATTTTGGCCTGTCGCGCCAACTGAATCGAAGTGGACGAGCGTTCACCGTATGCGGAACCATTCAGTATATGGGTGAGCTCTCCTACGCTTCTTAAGAGAACGTTCCTGCTGTTTTCCAACTCTTTTTAGTACATGTTGGCTTTCCTTTTGACTCTGTGACCGAGTGAAAGCCCCCGTCTTCATCATCAGTTTCTTTGCCGCTCTGGATTCAATTTGACCCGGTTAGAAAACCGAAACATTTGTGACGTTTTGCCTTTGGGATTTATTAGAACTTCTTTCTGTCCTTTGAGTCATGCTCATTTTGTTTTTTTCAAACAGCGCCTGAGGTTTTGAGTGGGGGTCCGTACAGCCACGCTGCAGACTGGTGGTCTCTTGGGGTTTTGTTATTCTCGCTGGTTACAGGAGAGGTAACTTTCTTTTGATTCACTCATAACAAACGGGGCATTTTATTGTTTTTGTTTTGCCTGTTTTTGTTTTCTCCTTTTGCAGTTTCCACTCGCAGCGGAGTCGAACCACATCAATATGTTGAAGAAGGTCAGAGACTGCTCTTATGTTCCACCAAAGACCCTCAGCTCTGACCTCATCCTACTGCTCAGTGAGGTCAGTCGGCTTCAAAAACATCCTACATTCACCTCTGGGCCAGAAAATCTCACACCTAAGTCTCTTTCTTTTCCTTTCCTCTCCTTGCCGCTTCAGCTTTTGTGCAAGAGTCCAGCGAGCCGCCTCCGTGACCTGCAGCGCTTCAAGACGCAGGCCTTCTTCAGGGGCGCCTCGTTCGACTCGTACATCCTCCAGAAAACACCGGTAAAATTCCTCCTGGAGCTCAGAAGCCATCCTGACTGGGCAGCCGTGTCGAGGAGAGGCTCTGTGGCGGACTGGTTTGAGAACTTTGACTTTAATAACACCTTGAGCGCTCCTTTAACTCTCACTGAACTGTCTCCTGCTTCGCCGGGCGAGGACGTGGCGTTGACTGCAGAGCAGGACTAGAAACCATGACGACACAATTCACTACGCGTATGACGAACATCCTCATTTTTTAACATGTTTTGCCTGTCAGTCTTTTTTCTTTAAAACTACATATTTACAGATATGTTGCAAATTTTTTGCATTTTGTACCTTTGTGTTTCTGGATGCGTTTGTATTAAACTTTATATGCTTGAAGCTGTTTTAAGCATTTTATTAAAAGGCTAGAAGAGGCTTTTGTAACTTACAGAATATTTTGTAAAAACAAGTTTTTTGATCTTTCTATCATGTTACAATGTTATTCCCTCATTCAAAACATACCTGGAGTATTCCTTGATTTTTTTATGCATGTTTGAGAAATCCTTAGGTTACAGAAATTGTTTTCATTAAGCCACATTAGAGGGTTTTCAAGCTTAAATGGCCTGTTTAAGGTAAACCCATAGCATAGATTTCAATCCAGACTTTGACTAGGTCACTCCAGAATATTTACTTATATTTGTTTTGCTATTATGAGATGTAGTTGCTGGTGGGCTTTGAATCATTGCCATCATAGAACAGAATTCATGGTTCTGGTTCTATCCAACTTCTGAAGAACTAAAGTATTCTAATACCATCATACTACCACCACCATGTTTGACAGTAGGTATTATGGGTATTTTTTTTTCTTTTCTTGAAATGCTGTCTTTGCTTTAGATGTAACAAAACATTCGGCTTTGAAAAAGTTAGAATATTTTCCCCACATCCTTGGGCGCCGTGGGTTCACTTGACGTTTGGTGGCCAACTTTCAGCCTCCACATGACCTACTTAAAGGATCCCTCCAAAACCCATTTAGGACATCCATAATAGGATGGAAAATGGAGCACCAGATAAAGTATCATCATTAAACGTCTTTAATTAGTTAATGCAGGAAAAAAAACCCTAAGGTTCCCACGGGAGATAACCGAGTATAATTGCTGAACTTCGCAGAGCCGTGCCTCTATTTCAGAACCGCTGAATGGGAGAGCGTCGGCTCCTCCGTGACACTGAATTCCCTCTCAGGCCTTTGTCTTAGACAGGTCCGCCAAGTCTGTGTTGTGGCTGTGCGGGTGGCACGCAGTCCAGTGACCCACATCTGCCTTCGACGGCACACTGACCCAAAATAGAGGAGAGAGGAGTCCCCCGGAAAAGACGGATGAGTCGACTCACCTGAGGGTTGGTAAATAGCGCCGTTACGTAACTGAGCACGCGACGGAAGCAGGTTTATTAACTAAGGAAGTAAACGGTTTGGGCTCATGGACAGGGGGTGGAACATTTAAGCAAAATCACTGATCACACAATTACCGTTATTATCTTCCTGTAGCAGTATGCGTCACTTTTCAAGTTTAACTTTCCAATCCAGGAACGTCTAATTACTAACCTCCGACTTTCTGTTTCCCTGGAGTATAACTGTGACACAGCAGGGGCCAATTTCAGTTAACCCCTGACTGTTAAGCTGAAGAGAGATGCCAGGAAAAAATATGTTAGGTCTTATGATTATACATTTAAATGTGTGCTACACTATGCTGGAATTTTATCTAAAATTTGGTTAGGTGAAACTATGACTGAAGTTTATGTACAACAATAGAGATACACCAATCTGATATTAATATCTGTATCTTTAAAGCCTTGTTAACACAGGAGTGACCAAAACCTGGAATTAACCATTACTATACGATCTCCTACTGAACAACTCTAAGGCTCATAATCAAAGTGAGAGGACATATAGCCCTGATAATTTGGTACTCACACAAACCCTCTGAGATTCTGAGGGTGTGAGTACCAAATTATCAGGAGACCAGAAACTTTCCTTTGGGCATTTTTTTTTTTTTACTAATTAAGATAAAAATAAAACCTCTCAGGGGAGAGGTTAAATAAAGCTGCAACAGGGGCAGAGATTATGGATATATGATGTAGGTTTTGTAATGTAGCCTGAGTCCTAATGGCTGCTGTAGGTATAAGTATGTAGTGATAGGAACTGGTATTTGGGGAGAAAAAGAAGGATTCCTCTCACTAAAAGCTGCTTGTGATTTTCAGATTTAGGTTTGTTTCTGCAATTTTCTTTAAGAGATGTAGGAATTGTTTCACTTGTGTAAAAAGAAGTCGGAAATGGATTTGAAAATGTTGGAAAATTGTACTAACTAGACTAATGATTCATCAAAATTTCTAACTTATGTAGGGCAGAGGTGGGAGTGTAAGCTCCGCCCAGGGGTGTATTCTTGTAAGGTGTGACACACTTTGAATTGGATACAAACCGGAGCTGACAGAGAGACACTATCACTGCTCATCACCTCATCAGAGGAGGTAAGATGCTTTATCTCTCCTACCTTTTGATAGCATGATATTTGGCTTACTGTGTTTGCAGTCTGGTAATAGATTTTACCTAAACTGTTTTTTGTGCATGGAGAACATTTTTTAAACCTTCATTCCAGCTTTTATTAGCATCAGAAATATTTATTTGAGCATTCTACATGAACGTTCATTAATTTTATGCATCTTTTCCGTCAAGTTTAAAATATGAATGATCACTAAGTTTAAAAAAAAAATAAAAAAAATTAAATGATACAAAATATTTGTTTTGTTTTTTACTTTGAAACACAAACATGAAAAAAATATTTTGTATAGTTTAATTTTCCTTTTTTATTTTTATTTTAGACGTATTTTAGAATTATTGACGTCTTACTGAAAAGTTACATGCAAGTCAAGTCAGTTTTTGTCTTATTTCAAATGTACTAAGATATTTTTGTACCGTTTAATTTTCCTTGATTTTTGTTATTTTTATTTCAGACTTAGTGACCATTCATATTTTAAATTGGATGGAAAAGACGCATAAAATTAATGAACGTACATGTAAATGTCCAAATAAATATTTTTGATGCTAATAAAAGCTAGAACAATATTTTTAGTCTAGTTACGAGTAAGATTTTTATGTTTTTTGCAGTGATAAACATAAAACATTAGATAGAATCAGGAGCGCAAATATGTACTGTCTGATGTGTATGGAGAGACATTATAGATGCCCCTTCTCCCAGCCTGTCTTATTTATCTACACATTCACAAACAGTTGCTAAATGCTGAAAATGCTGGAATTTTTTTTTTCCACCATTATTTTTGCACCGCCTTTAGCAGCGCCCACTTTTTGCACCTCTGGATAGAATTAAATTTCTACATAGGAAAGGCTCCAGCTAAGAATAGATTTTTTTTTTCCTTCTTGTAAATATACAACTGTCTTTGCTTTGCCCAATGCCATGGCAACCACCTTTCTCCTGCCGCCAGCAAGCGGATCATCAGAAGGTCAACTCTTCCACCAGTCCCAGGATGACGCACCAGTTCCCAGCTCTCTCCGAGGCCCAGAAGAGGGAGCTCCATGAGACGGCTCTACGCATAGTTTCTCCAGGGAAGGGCATCCTGGCTGCAGATGAGTCTGTGGGTCTGTAGAACTCTGGCTTCCCTCTTACCTCTGATTCCTGGTTAAAACCACCATGTCCAAACTCCAAAGGGATGATGCTGATGGATAAATCTAAACGTTTTGTCTGCAGGCAGCATGGCCAAGCGGCTGGCCCAGGTTGGGGTGGAGAACACAGAGGAAAACCGCAGGCAGTTCCGTCAGATCCTCTTCAGTGCGGATGATCGCATCAACAGCTGCATTGGAGGAGTCATCTTCTTCCATGAGACCCTCTACCAGCACTCTGATAATGGCGTTCCCTTTGTGAAAATGATCAGGGACAGGGGGATCCTGGTTGGGGTCAAGGTGTGTCCGCTTTCCAGTTGAACGCGCAGCTCGATGCAGGTCAGAACTAATCCAAAGTTTCTTGTCTCGATAGGTTGACAAAGGTGTCGTTCCTCTGGCGGGAACATGCGGGGAAACCACCACGCAAGGTCAGACCAGCTCATCTTTATGGATCGGCTCTATTTTTTTATTTTTTTTTTTAGGATTTGCAGCTCAGCTTTAAACCTTTCTCTGCAGGTCTGGATGGTTTGGCGGAGCGCTGTGCGCAGTATAAAAAGGATGGAGCTGTGTTTGCAAAGTGGCGTTGCGTGCTCAAAATCAGTGACTCCAATCCATCAAAACTGGCAATCACAGAAAATGCAAATGTTCTTGCGCGCTGCTCGAGCATCTGCCAGCAGGTTAGAGGGATTGGTAGTATGCACGTCATTTATGGGCTGATACACCTGTGTAGATTGATTGAGAATCTTTGATGTTTTGGGTAGAATGGCATTGTGCCCGTCATTGAGCCAGAGATTTTACCTGATGGTGATCACGACCTGAAACGGTGCCAGTACGTCACAGAGAAGGTGAGGTTTTTGTATTTTTAATGCCAGGAAGTCCGGGGACACTTAAAAAGACTTAAATGTATGTATCCAAAATTAAAGTTTGAAATTAACTTAAAAAAATGGCAAGTTGGTCTTAAACACATCATATATACAGTAGGTCTTAAATTTTGTTGTGGCAGGACCACATAATCTGGTACATTCTATAGAGAATATATATTTATAACAAAAATATTGTTCTTTTATATATGCCAAAACGTGAATGGAGAAAACCCTCCTGTGGTCTTAGTGCAATGCTTAGGAGGAGCGTGGCAAATGTCACAGTCTGACAATGGAAAGAGGCAGCGTGTCAGACCATCAGCTCCCGAAACCACACAAAAAAAACTCATAAAGTGCATGCCATGGTGTTCATTGTGACCCGACAGACCACACACAAGGTCAAAAGCTTTTTTCCTCAGACAGCTGAAGCGTTAAAAGAGCCCCAGGAATGCTGGGAAAAAAAAGAACTTGGACTTGGAATTATTTAAGACTTTAGCAAAAAAAAAAAACAAAAAAAAAAACATTCAGGTCAAACCTTTTGTGTGCTGCAGGTCCTGGCTGCAGTGTACAAAGCCATGTCAGACCACCATGTCTATCTGGAAGGCTCTCTGCTCAAACCCAACATGGTCACTCCTGGACACAGCTGCCCCACCAAGTACAGCCCAGAGGAGGTGGCAATGGCATCTGTCACCGCCATGCGCCGCACCGTTCCCCCGGCCGTACCGGGTCAGTCACACCACACCCACTGCCGACCAGAAACACTCAGACTCTTTTGAAAACACGCCATTGTACCCCTGGTTTTATGTAAAATCCCCGTTTGCAAAGAACTGTATTTACCTAACAGAAAGACACCAAACGCTGATGGTTTACTCCCTGCAGGGATTTGCTTCCTGTCTGGAGGTCAGAGTGAAGAAGAGGCCTCTGTCCACCTGAACGCCATCAACAACTGCCCTCTGGCCAAGCCCTGGGTCCTGACGTTCTCGTTCGGCCGGGCCCTGCAGGCGTCGGCCCTTAGAGCCTGGAGAGGACACAAGGAGAACGAAAAAACAGCCACGGAGCAGTTTGTTAAGCGAGCAGAGGTACTTTTTCCTGATATGTACTGCACATAAAAACAACTATGATGCCAGGTTTAAGTTGCTGCCTTTTTTTGTGTCGAGTTTATTTATTTTATTCCTCTCAGGTGAACAGTTTGGCATGTCAGGGGAAATACAGCGGCGGTGATAACTACGGCGAAGCCGGCCATCGCATCTTCGGCTCCTGCCATGCTTACTGAACAAAGACATAATTTTTAAGCTTTATGTTTTATTTATTATGCTATATCCCCAGTCAATAGTACAGTAGAGACTTAGACTAGATGAAATAGGCGATGTGTGAATATGTTGAATGAAAACAGCTGACTGTTTTATTGGGATGTTTAATGAAGACAATCAGGAATGTAATCAGGACTTCTCATGTCTGAAGGAAATGTCTACTTCCTCTGCATAATGTGTGTGTAAAGTAATGCAGTGCTCAAACAGTCAATTCTTTAATCCTATGAGAATATTGACCTGATAGCACGGACTACAGTTTACATCAAATGGTGTCAGTTGCTAATTATGTGATCAAACGGATGAATCTCTTCATCCCCTTGTCTGAAAATCTCTATTGCTTCTCTGAGTTGAATGAACCTGCTTTGCTTAGCGTTTAGCACTGGTTGTTCAGAGGTAAAAACAATAACGCCTGGCATTAGCTTTGAGCTAACGAGCCCCTGCGCTCCCTGCTGACCTCTGAATGCATCAGGCTCTCAGTCATAGGAATATGACTCTGTACAATAAACATCAAATGCAATAAAAATGCTTGTCGGTTGAAGTCTGATTTGTTTATGGAATGGCACGTTTTTTGTTGTGAAAGAATAACTCGGTATAATAAGAACGTATTAAACAGGATAGTATGAGATTTAAATAAATTACATTTGTGACATAAATTACATTTGTGAACAGGGGCAGTACTAACCTGTTTGGTGCCCTGAGCAAACAACACACTCAGTCCCCCCCTGCAGGATTTGGGGGTGTCTAACTTAAGGAGAGAAGCAATTAAGGCAGTGAGATAATTTACCACAGTGTCATCAGAGTAAGGTAATACTGGTTATAACAGCATTAGTAATATATATTGGCCCAAATGTTCAGATAGGTGCATCCCTATTTTATCAGCAATAAAATCAATAAAAATAGGCCAATGCAACAGCAGACTAACACCACTTTCCCAACTTAATATGAAGTGATTAGTGGGCACTTATTCTGACATAGTAAGCAGCTAATGATTAACAAAGAAATGGGCCTACATATACTTCCAGTTTGTGAAATATTCAGAATAGGAATCCAAGCAACACTTCTTCTTGTAAATGTCTATTTAACATAGTCTACATGACATCACAAGATCACTGTCATTGGTATGTAAAGCAATTACTAATTTAAAACTAAACTACAATATACTATATATAAATAAATTCAAGTATATACTTATACTTTTACTTATTATATAGACTTAGTTTGATCATAAAGTTTCTCATTTAACATTTTGAAAAAAAAAATATTTTTAGTATATTTATAAATAATGCCGTTTTAATTACCTGTTTTGACTATACACTAAAATACAATTTCTGCAAAATATATTTTAATTCCGATTAAACAGTGAAGAATCCTGGCTAAATTCCTACTGGTACGGAGGAGTTTTCAGTTTGTGACAATCTTTCTTGCTGCCTGTTTGCATAACTGATCATTTGGGAGTGAGCGCCCTCTTGTGTTGAACAGGTGGAACCACAGCACTTCAGATGTGAAGTGGATTATGTGTAAATAGAGAATCTTTAAAACACAGTTAAACATTCATGATATCTTTATCCTATGTGTAAAAACACAGGAAAACAACATTTGTTAAAAGTAAAGTCACTTTTGTTAAAAGTAAAACCACCTTACTGCATCTTCTCAAGTTTGTGGAATCAGAGTTTATTGAGTTGTAAGCAGAAATGAGTTGAAAGCAACTCGAAAAGCTCAGAAAACATCAAGTTATATAAGCCATATGTTATATACTGCTAAACAGACCAGACACCTGTGGTTGTCATGTTTGAATTTAATTTAAAGAGTAAGTAGTTGTTGCATATTAAAACATGACACTACGCATTTTTGTAAAATAAATAAATTGGTACTAAATTGTCTGGACATACTAAAGAAAGAAAACATAAAAGGTTTTCAACTTTTCTCTCCAGCTTACTTGTAAAAGTTAAGATGTGTTTTTGGAAAAACACCTGAAATAAATATAATCAGACCAAAAAAAAAAAAAAGAAGCTTGAATTTACTATCTACTGAACAAATGAGGCAGAAAGGACAATCCTGTCTGATCCCTTTCAGCTTCACCCTTTGTTATCTTCTGAGATGGGTTACTATAATTACTATAGAAATCAAATGTTGTAAAACAAGTTGTATTAAATTAAGGACGTAAAAATTATGATAACATAAAAGTAAGGTCAGTAATGATGTGGTGGTTGAAGAACTACCTAACTAGCTAATTTGGGGACTTCGTATTGAACGTGGTCTGTAGGTAAGACTATATTGTTTTTCACTATTTTGTGTTAATTGTTGAATTACACTTAGTAGCTTTAATTTGTTTTGCCTTAAACAACAATAATAAAAAACATATTTAAAATATATTATTATCAATGTCAAATGCTTTCTGCAAATCTATAACATTTCCTAACACTTTCTTCTTGTCTAAACAATTTGTGATTTCTTTGGTTAACTCCATCAATGCAATTGCTGTTGACCTGTTTGCCCTAAAGCCTTATTGACTATCTATTAACAGATTCTGCTGGCCTATAAATGAAGGTCAACAACAGTATTTAATAGTTTTTTTCTAAACCCATATTATCCAAGTGTAGTATGGGTTACAGTAACATTTAGGTTCCCTTTGGGAGAAGGAAAGTATTTTTGAATTAAATTGAATGTCAAAATGCCCACAATTTTTTCTATAGTTACAGTATTTTAAAGTTTTTGAAAATCTTTCATCATTTTTCTGCTACATCACATAAAATCTGGGAAATAAAATACATCACAGTCTGCGGTAATAGTATGAAAACCTGTGAAAAAATTCAGAGAGTAAGAATGCTTGTGAGAGGTGCTGTAAGTACTGTAGAATCATCCAAGACTTCATATTTCATAAATTAGATAAATTTTTTATGACCTTTTTTATGCATTGCACACAATAAGCCAGTGACGAATTAATTATCTTTATAATTAATTATATTCTTATTCTTATTATTTTCACTTAAATTTAAATCCATCAGACCGTTGACTTTTGTGGTATTTATTTTCACAGGACTAGTTTCTATGGCGGATGTGTCAGGTCTGGCAGAAGTGTGTTTTAATGGGCGTATCACTAAAGAAGCACTGAGAAGTGATCCTCACTTTTTAAGACATTTGTCTTTTCAAGAGATATTAGGCGCGATATTAGGTTTTTCTACACATTTTTCTGATTAGTTTCTCTTTCCATATCCTTGATTTTAGAGTCACTAGGTTTTCTAGGTGTTTTTGGACGCCATAGTTTTGAAGCCTGCAAACAACCCGCCGTCCGTAGTTTTTTTTTTTTTAAAGTTAGCAGCAGCCATGTCGGGTGTTGTGCGAGGCCCCGCTGGGAACAATGATTGCCGAATTTACGTGGGGAATCTCCCGCCGGATATTCGCACCAAAGATGTGGAGGACGTGTTCTACAAGTACGGAACGATCCGAGATATCGACCTAAAGAACCGCAGAGGAGGTCCGCCGTTCGCCTTCATCGAGTTCGAAGACCCGAGGTGAGGCGCTAGCAGCAGCTAGCCGACCGAGCCGTAACCAATGCCATTGTGTTGTCAACGCGTTGATCCTGGGATCCGGCTATTTCCTGGACGTGCATTGTTCTCTTTACCAAACGTGGTTTCGCCTTCATGTGTTTTCACTTGTTCCTAAATTCACAAAGTATACACGGCAGTCCTGTCGCACCACATACTATACTCTGTTATAAATGTTGTTGAAATCGTAACACTTTTCCATACATCTACAGCCTCTCCTAATGCACATCCATACATTTAATTGCGCCATTTTGGCGGCAGTGTAATTTCTGCGCAGCCTCGTGTCAATTTCTTATATTGAATTTCATTATGTGATTTGCGGGTCTCCAACGTGGATTAAGAGACATTAACATGGCGACGACCCGTCCCAAGTATTTAGCATGCAATGCTGTCGGCATCAACGCTCTCAATGGGTTTCATGATATGTTCCTGTTTTCTAATAACAGGGACGCCGACGACGCGGTCTACGGACGTGATGGGTACGACTACGACGGCTACAGACTGCGGGTGGAGTTCCCACGGAGCGGCAGAGGCTCCAGAGGCGGGTATGGGGGCATCGGTGGAGCACCCAGGGGGAGATATGGACCTCCATCCAGGCGCTCAGAGTACCGGGTCGTTGTGTCAGGTAAATGAGCAATACGCTTTGTTGCTTATTGTCTCTTTACTCAGTAAAACACCATGTTAAGGCTTGAATAAAGTACCATTGTGACATTCTGTAACTGGTATATTAAGACCTCCCAGTGGAAAAATACGATTTTGATGAAGTAATCTTTAGTTGGGATACTATTTACAAAAGTGCTATAGTTCAAAATCCAATATAGGTATCTCACATTTTAAAAAACATAGGAAAACTAGCAAGTATAACACAGTAAGTATAATTTCTGAAAGTTTTTTTCTGTGTAAATCAATAATGCACATGGTATTGGACATCCTCATTTCCAAAAATTGTCCCTCAATACTTGAAAGTGTAAAATTAAGAGAAATACAATTTTTTTTTGCTTGTCTTGTAGCTAGTATTAAATGCCAAAAGTGCTGCTATCCAATAAATAACATTGATTTCATGGTGTTATAGTAAGATAAAGCAAAACTTAAATGCATGCAGAGGCAAACGTTTTAAATTAAGCTTTTAAAAACACTTTTTGTTCTGTGTGTTAAGTAAAACCTACTAATTTAATAATTCTTACATATATACAGTGAAATAATTAAAACGGTCAAATAAACCCTAAAGCTGAGTTTATGGTCAGAAATAAAGCCTCAACTTTTTTTTCTGACTTGAAACTACATGATTCTGACTAACACTGAATGCATCACAGGAGCCATGAAAGAGTCCTTTATCTCTCTGCTGGGAGTTGATATGTAGAAGCGATTAAAGTGATTTATGTTGTATATCTATTAGGGCTGTAGTGATACAGTAATCTTACGATACGATACACGATATTCTGTCCACGATACAATACTTATTGCGATATTCATCAGACGATACAATTCAATACACTTTTGCGATTTTCTGAAAGATTTTAGAGGGACAGAGTGATTTTGGTGACTGTTATAGAGTTGGATTGAATTAATTTAACTGAAAACTGATTAAAAGCTCCAACTACACAATTCCTGGCTCTGGTTGGACATGGACACAGACTTAAAGTCGACAGCTGGACAAAAAGAATCAAAGAAGTGGTGAGAAAACATGTTTCTTTTAATTGAAACAGTACAAACTGTAGCTTACATGGATTTATAAAGTAAATAAAGTGCACCAAGTACCCTGCTCTGAATAGTTTGACACCTTTTTAACCTTGACACTTAACATCTGAAGGTATCACTCTAAGCCTGATGACCTAATTACTCTCCCGGCGAAGCAAGCAGTGAGTGAGCAAGGTGACAGTTGGATGTTGCAATACTTGCGGATGAATATCGATTTTTTTTAGGAAAGAAAATATCGATGTATATCGCGATATCGATATTATCCTACAGCCCTAATATCTATGAAAATTGTACATATTGAGTTAATAGAGAGCAGTAACATAATATGAGATCATTTATTTATTTTAAATATTGATTTGGCTTCAATAGTGAAAACGTGTTTCTTTGTAAGGTTAAGGTCTGGTCCAATACCTTAGCTAGACTAAGTCACAAGAATTCAAACATTGTTTTTGGGAGATTTTGCATTTTCTTTTATCACAAATGTAAGCTGGACTCTATGTCAAACAATGTGCATGCGTGGGGTTTTTCCAACTTTCTGCCACAGTCCATAAATGTGACTGTTGGGAGAATTTTCTCCCCAGGTTTCCGTTGGGTATGAGTGTGTGCATGGTTGGTCCTGTGTGTCTCTGGCCTTTAAATGTGAGGCTCAAAATAATCTGTCGCAATTAGTGCTTCAAGTCTAGATGCATGTTGGCGACGGCTGCATAATTTACTGCAGATTTGTCATCCTCACTACATCAGCGTGTGCAGTATCAAATAGAGCAGCTTTACTGTAATAAATATGATGACCTGTAACTGCACTGTCACTCACTGCGTCATATGAAAAGGAGACTTTCTCTGTAGTAGGGCTGTTGTAAATGAATATTTTAGTAATCGGATCAAGTAATCGGATAAAAAAATTTGATATAATAAAATATTGGTAAATCTGGCATAACACCAGTGTTACTACCAGATATGAACGTCAGTCCAATTTTTCATATTTGAGCATCCCTAACGGTTACTTTTTTGTAGTTTAGAAAATTAACCTGTAGCAACAATGGCTCTCTTTCTAAGTTAACCAGAAGAAAAGTTATACAAAGTTATTTGTGTTGACGGAGTATTAGGACCAGGCTATGACAAGTTTTGTTTAATTACAAGAAAAAAGTCATGTTGACAGAATAAAGACACAATTTTACCAGAAGAAAATCTTGAAATTATGTTCAGACGTAAATTTTCTTTGTTTTATGTTGTTCATGTTGTAGTTCATAAAATTTACTGCTGCATGTTCCTGCTACTTTGACTATATTATAGTAGCAGTAGCACCACTTGGTGTGGTGGGGAAAAACAATCCAGATTTTCCAAAAAATTCAATCTTCAAAAACCAAAAATTAGTTTTTGATCATTGAACAGGCACCTTGTCTAGGTGCACTAGCCTCTCAAAAATATGTTTTATCACAATAAAAATATTCCAGTCTTCACTGTTGTACCTTTTCTAAGTTGGACCCTTGCGTGTCGTCCTTGTGTCCAGGTCTTCCTCAGAGCGGCAGCTGGCAGGACCTGAAGGACCACATGCGCGAGGCGGGCGACGTGTGCTACGCCGACGTTTACAGGGACGGAACCGGAGTTGTAGAGTTTGTGCGCAAAGAGGACATGACCTATGCCGTCCGAAAGCTGGACAACACCAAATTCCGCTCCCATGAGGTATGTGTACGGGGTTTTGATGATCTGTCATGGATATTGATGATTCTTTGCCGCGTCGCGGTGAGTATTGTAACGAAGTGTTCCTTTAGTCGCACGCCGACACCCAGCCCTTATCGTTGCCCGTCTGTAACTTCGGCCAGAGGCAGGAATGTTGCCTTTTCAATGTCAAGTTCTCTTGTGTCCGCCAGGGAGAGACTGCTTACATTCGTGTGAAATTAGACGGTCCCCGCAGCCCGAGTTACGGACGATCACGCTCCCGCAGCCGTGGCAGCAGAAGCCGGAGCCGCAGTCGCAGCGCCAGCCGCAGCCGCAGCAATTCCCGAGGCCGTGGCCGAGGATCTCCCCGCTACTCGCCCCGTCACAGCCGCTCTCGTTCCCGCTCTTAAACCTTTGCCGCCATCAATGGTTTATTTTTTTGTTTTGTTTNCGATAGGTTGACAAAGGTGTCGTTCCTCTGGCGGGAACATGCGGGGAAACCACCACGCAAGGTCAGACCAGCTCATCTTTATGGATCGGCTCTATTTTTTTATTTATTTATTTTTTTTTTTAGGATTTGCAGCTCAGCTTTAAACCTTTCTCTGCAGGTCTGGATGGTTTGGCGGAGCGCTGTGCGCAGTATAAAAAGGATGGAGCTGTGTTTGCAAAGTGGCGTTGCGTGCTCAAAATCAGTGACTCCAATCCATCAAAACTGGCAATCACAGAAAATGCAAATGTTCTTGCGCGCTGCTCGAGCATCTGCCAGCAGGTTAGAGGGATTGGTAGTATGCACGTCATTTATGGGCTGATACACCTGTGTAGATTGATTGAGAATCTTTGATGTTTTGGGTAGAATGGCATTGTGCCCGTCATTGAGCCAGAGATTTTACCTGATGGTGATCACGACCTGAAACGGTGCCAGTACGTCACAGAGAAGGTGAGGTTTTTGTATTTTTAATGCCAGGAAGTCCGGGGACACTTAAAAAGACTTAAATGTATGTATCCAAAATTAAAGTTTGAAATTAACTTAAAAAAATGGCAAGTTGGTCTTAAACACATCATATATACAGTAGGTCTTAAATTTTGTTGTGGCAGGACCACATAATCTGGTACATTCTATAGAGAATATATATTTATAACAAAAATATTGTTCTTTTATATATGCCAAAACGTGAATGGAGAAAACCCTCCTGTGGTCTTAGTGCAATGCTTAGGAGGAGCGTGGCAAATGTCACAGTCTGACAATGGAAAGAGGCAGCGTGTCAGACCATCAGCTCCCGAAACCACACAAAAAAAACTCATAAAGTGCATGCCATGGTGTTCATTGTGACCCGACAGACCACACACAAGGTCAAAAGCTTTTTTCCTCAGACAGCTGAAGCGTTAAAAGAGCCCCAGGAATGCTGGGAAAAAAAAGAACTTGGACTTGGAATTATTTAAGACTTTAGCAAAAAAAAAAAACAAAAAAAAAAACATTCAGGTCAAACCTTTTGTGTGCTGCAGGTCCTGGCTGCAGTGTACAAAGCCATGTCAGACCACCATGTCTATCTGGAAGGCTCTCTGCTCAAACCCAACATGGTCACTCCTGGACACAGCTGCCCCACCAAGTACAGCCCAGAGGAGGTGGCAATGGCATCTGTCACCGCCATGCGCCGCACCGTTCCCCCGGCCGTACCGGGTCAGTCACACCACACCCACTGCCGACCAGAAACACTCAGACTCTTTTGAAAACACGCCATTGTACCCCTGGTTTTATGTAAAATCCCCGTTTGCAAAGAACTGTATTTACCTAACAGAAAGACACCAAACGCTGATGGTTTACTCCCTGCAGGGATTTGCTTCCTGTCTGGAGGTCAGAGTGAAGAAGAGGCCTCTGTCCACCTGAACGCCATCAACAACTGCCCTCTGGCCAAGCCCTGGGTCCTGACGTTCTCGTTCGGCCGGGCCCTGCAGGCGTCGGCCCTTAGAGCCTGGAGAGGACACAAGGAGAACGAAAAAACAGCCACGGAGCAGTTTGTTAAGCGAGCAGAGGTACTTTTTCCTGATATGTACTGCACATAAAAACAACTATGATGCCAGGTTTAAGTTGCTGCCTTTTTTTGTGTCGAGTTTATTTATTTTATTCCTCTCAGGTGAACAGTTTGGCATGTCAGGGGAAATACAGCGGCGGTGATAACTACGGCGAAGCCGGCCATCGCATCTTCGGCTCCTGCCATGCTTACTGAACAAAGACATAATTTTTAAGCTTTATGTTTTATTTATTATGCTATATCCCCAGTCAATAGTACAGTAGAGACTTAGACTAGATGAAATAGGCGATGTGTGAATATGTTGAATGAAAACAGCTGACTGTTTTATTGGGATGTTTAATGAAGACAATCAGGAATGTAATCAGGACTTCTCATGTCTGAAGGAAATGTCTACTTCCTCTGCATAATGTGTGTGTAAAGTAATGCAGTGCTCAAACAGTCAATTCTTTAATCCTATGAGAATATTGACCTGATAGCACGGACTACAGTTTACATCAAATGGTGTCAGTTGCTAATTATGTGATCAAACGGATGAATCTCTTCATCCCCTTGTCTGAAAATCTCTATTGCTTCTCTGAGTTGAATGAACCTGCTTTGCTTAGCGTTTAGCACTGGTTGTTCAGAGGTAAAAACAATAACGCCTGGCATTAGCTTTGAGCTAACGAGCCCCTGCGCTCCCTGCTGACCTCTGAATGCATCAGGCTCTCAGTCATAGGAATATGACTCTGTACAATAAACATCAAATGCAATAAAAATGCTTGTCGGTTGAAGTCTGATTTGTTTATGGAATGGCACGTTTTTTGTTGTGAAAGAATAACTCGGTATAATAAGAACGTATTAAACAGGATAGTATGAGATTTAAATAAATTACATTTGTGACATAAATTACATTTGTGAACAGGGGCAGTACTAACCTGTTTGGTGCCCTGAGCAAACAACACACTCAGTCCCCCCCTGCAGGATTTGGGGGTGTCTAACTTAAGGAGAGAAGCAATTAAGGCAGTGAGATAATTTACCACAGTGTCATCAGAGTAAGGTAATACTGGTTATAACAGCATTAGTAATATATATTGGCCCAAATGTTCAGATAGGTGCATCCCTATTTTATCAGCAATAAAATCAATAAAAATAGGCCAATGCAACAGCAGACTAACACCACTTTCCCAACTTAATATGAAGTGATTAGTGGGCACTTATTCTGACATAGTAAGCAGCTAATGATTAACAAAGAAATGGGCCTACATATACTTCCAGTTTGTGAAATATTCAGAATAGGAATCCAAGCAACACTTCTTCTTGTAAATGTCTATTTAACATAGTCTACATGACATCACAAGATCACTGTCATTGGTATGTAAAGCAATTACTAATTTAAAACTAAACTACAATATACTATATATAAATAAATTCAAGTATATACTTATACTTTTACTTATTATATAGACTTAGTTTGATCATAAAGTTTCTCATTTAACATTTTGAAAAAAAAAATATTTTTAGTATATTTATAAATAATGCCGTTTTAATTACCTGTTTTGACTATACACTAAAATACAATTTCTGCAAAATATATTTTAATTCCGATTAAACAGTGAAGAATCCTGGCTAAATTCCTACTGGTACGGAGGAGTTTTCAGTTTGTGACAATCTTTCTTGCTGCCTGTTTGCATAACTGATCATTTGGGAGTGAGCGCCCTCTTGTGTTGAACAGGTGGAACCACAGCACTTCAGATGTGAAGTGGATTATGTGTAAATAGAGAATCTTTAAAACACAGTTAAACATTCATGATATCTTTATCCTATGTGTAAAAACACAGGAAAACAACATTTGTTAAAAGTAAAGTCACTTTTGTTAAAAGTAAAACCACCTTACTGCATCTTCTCAAGTTTGTGGAATCAGAGTTTATTGAGTTGTAAGCAGAAATGAGTTGAAAGCAACTCGAAAAGCTCAGAAAACATCAAGTTATATAAGCCATATGTTATATACTGCTAAACAGACCAGACACCTGTGGTTGTCATGTTTGAATTTAATTTAAAGAGTAAGTAGTTGTTGCATATTAAAACATGACACTACGCATTTTTGTAAAATAAATAAATTGGTACTAAATTGTCTGGACATACTAAAGAAAGAAAACATAAAAGGTTTTCAACTTTTCTCTCCAGCTTACTTGTAAAAGTTAAGATGTGTTTTTGGAAAAACACCTGAAATAAATATAATCAGACCAAAAAAAAAAAAAAGAAGCTTGAATTTACTATCTACTGAACAAATGAGGCAGAAAGGACAATCCTGTCTGATCCCTTTCAGCTTCACCCTTTGTTATCTTCTGAGATGGGTTACTATAATTACTATAGAAATCAAATGTTGTAAAACAAGTTGTATTAAATTAAGGACGTAAAAATTATGATAACATAAAAGTAAGGTCAGTAATGATGTGGTGGTTGAAGAACTACCTAACTAGCTAATTTGGGGACTTCGTATTGAACGTGGTCTGTAGGTAAGACTATATTGTTTTTCACTATTTTGTGTTAATTGTTGAATTACACTTAGTAGCTTTAATTTGTTTTGCCTTAAACAACAATAATAAAAAACATATTTAAAATATATTATTATCAATGTCAAATGCTTTCTGCAAATCTATAACATTTCCTAACACTTTCTTCTTGTCTAAACAATTTGTGATTTCTTTGGTTAACTCCATCAATGCAATTGCTGTTGACCTGTTTGCCCTAAAGCCTTATTGACTATCTATTAACAGATTCTGCTGGCCTATAAATGAAGGTCAACAACAGTATTTAATAGTTTTTTTCTAAACCCATATTATCCAAGTGTAGTATGGGTTACAGTAACATTTAGGTTCCCTTTGGGAGAAGGAAAGTATTTTTGAATTAAATTGAATGTCAAAATGCCCACAATTTTTTCTATAGTTACAGTATTTTAAAGTTTTTGAAAATCTTTCATCATTTTTCTGCTACATCACATAAAATCTGGGAAATAAAATACATCACAGTCTGCGGTAATAGTATGAAAACCTGTGAAAAAATTCAGAGAGTAAGAATGCTTGTGAGAGGTGCTGTAAGTACTGTAGAATCATCCAAGACTTCATATTTCATAAATTAGATAAATTTTTTATGACCTTTTTTATGCATTGCACACAATAAGCCAGTGACGAATTAATTATCTTTATAATTAATTATATTCTTATTCTTATTATTTTCACTTAAATTTAAATCCATCAGACCGTTGACTTTTGTGGTATTTATTTTCACAGGACTAGTTTCTATGGCGGATGTGTCAGGTCTGGCAGAAGTGTGTTTTAATGGGCGTATCACTAAAGAAGCACTGAGAAGTGATCCTCACTTTTTAAGACATTTGTCTTTTCAAGAGATATTAGGCGCGATATTAGGTTTTTCTACACATTTTTCTGATTAGTTTCTCTTTCCATATCCTTGATTTTAGAGTCACTAGGTTTTCTAGGTGTTTTTGGACGCCATAGTTTTGAAGCCTGCAAACAACCCGCCGTCCGTAGTTTTTTTTTTTTTAAAGTTAGCAGCAGCCATGTCGGGTGTTGTGCGAGGCCCCGCTGGGAACAATGATTGCCGAATTTACGTGGGGAATCTCCCGCCGGATATTCGCACCAAAGATGTGGAGGACGTGTTCTACAAGTACGGAACGATCCGAGATATCGACCTAAAGAACCGCAGAGGAGGTCCGCCGTTCGCCTTCATCGAGTTCGAAGACCCGAGGTGAGGCGCTAGCAGCAGCTAGCCGACCGAGCCGTAACCAATGCCATTGTGTTGTCAACGCGTTGATCCTGGGATCCGGCTATTTCCTGGACGTGCATTGTTCTCTTTACCAAACGTGGTTTCGCCTTCATGTGTTTTCACTTGTTCCTAAATTCACAAAGTATACACGGCAGTCCTGTCGCACCACATACTATACTCTGTTATAAATGTTGTTGAAATCGTAACACTTTTCCATACATCTACAGCCTCTCCTAATGCACATCCATACATTTAATTGCGCCATTTTGGCGGCAGTGTAATTTCTGCGCAGCCTCGTGTCAATTTCTTATATTGAATTTCATTATGTGATTTGCGGGTCTCCAACGTGGATTAAGAGACATTAACATGGCGACGACCCGTCCCAAGTATTTAGCATGCAATGCTGTCGGCATCAACGCTCTCAATGGGTTTCATGATATGTTCCTGTTTTCTAATAACAGGGACGCCGACGACGCGGTCTACGGACGTGATGGGTACGACTACGACGGCTACAGACTGCGGGTGGAGTTCCCACGGAGCGGCAGAGGCTCCAGAGGCGGGTATGGGGGCATCGGTGGAGCACCCAGGGGGAGATATGGACCTCCATCCAGGCGCTCAGAGTACCGGGTCGTTGTGTCAGGTAAATGAGCAATACGCTTTGTTGCTTATTGTCTCTTTACTCAGTAAAACACCATGTTAAGGCTTGAATAAAGTACCATTGTGACATTCTGTAACTGGTATATTAAGACCTCCCAGTGGAAAAATACGATTTTGATGAAGTAATCTTTAGTTGGGATACTATTTACAAAAGTGCTATAGTTCAAAATCCAATATAGGTATCTCACATTTTAAAAAACATAGGAAAACTAGCAAGTATAACACAGTAAGTATAATTTCTGAAAGTTTTTTTCTGTGTAAATCAATAATGCACATGGTATTGGACATCCTCATTTCCAAAAATTGTCCCTCAATACTTGAAAGTGTAAAATTAAGAGAAATACAATTTTTTTTTGCTTGTCTTGTAGCTAGTATTAAATGCCAAAAGTGCTGCTATCCAATAAATAACATTGATTTCATGGTGTTATAGTAAGATAAAGCAAAACTTAAATGCATGCAGAGGCAAACGTTTTAAATTAAGCTTTTAAAAACACTTTTTGTTCTGTGTGTTAAGTAAAACCTACTAATTTAATAATTCTTACATATATACAGTGAAATAATTAAAACGGTCAAATAAACCCTAAAGCTGAGTTTATGGTCAGAAATAAAGCCTCAACTTTTTTTTCTGACTTGAAACTACATGATTCTGACTAACACTGAATGCATCACAGGAGCCATGAAAGAGTCCTTTATCTCTCTGCTGGGAGTTGATATGTAGAAGCGATTAAAGTGATTTATGTTGTATATCTATTAGGGCTGTAGTGATACAGTAATCTTACGATACGATACACGATATTCTGTCCACGATACAATACTTATTGCGATATTCATCAGACGATACAATTCAATACACTTTTGCGATTTTCTGAAAGATTTTAGAGGGACAGAGTGATTTTGGTGACTGTTATAGAGTTGGATTGAATTAATTTAACTGAAAACTGATTAAAAGCTCCAACTACACAATTCCTGGCTCTGGTTGGACATGGACACAGACTTAAAGTCGACAGCTGGACAAAAAGAATCAAAGAAGTGGTGAGAAAACATGTTTCTTTTAATTGAAACAGTACAAACTGTAGCTTACATGGATTTATAAAGTAAATAAAGTGCACCAAGTACCCTGCTCTGAATAGTTTGACACCTTTTTAACCTTGACACTTAACATCTGAAGGTATCACTCTAAGCCTGATGACCTAATTACTCTCCCGGCGAAGCAAGCAGTGAGTGAGCAAGGTGACAGTTGGATGTTGCAATACTTGCGGATGAATATCGATTTTTTTTAGGAAAGAAAATATCGATGTATATCGCGATATCGATATTATCCTACAGCCCTAATATCTATGAAAATTGTACATATTGAGTTAATAGAGAGCAGTAACATAATATGAGATCATTTATTTATTTTAAATATTGATTTGGCTTCAATAGTGAAAACGTGTTTCTTTGTAAGGTTAAGGTCTGGTCCAATACCTTAGCTAGACTAAGTCACAAGAATTCAAACATTGTTTTTGGGAGATTTTGCATTTTCTTTTATCACAAATGTAAGCTGGACTCTATGTCAAACAATGTGCATGCGTGGGGTTTTTCCAACTTTCTGCCACAGTCCATAAATGTGACTGTTGGGAGAATTTTCTCCCCAGGTTTCCGTTGGGTATGAGTGTGTGCATGGTTGGTCCTGTGTGTCTCTGGCCTTTAAATGTGAGGCTCAAAATAATCTGTCGCAATTAGTGCTTCAAGTCTAGATGCATGTTGGCGACGGCTGCATAATTTACTGCAGATTTGTCATCCTCACTACATCAGCGTGTGCAGTATCAAATAGAGCAGCTTTACTGTAATAAATATGATGACCTGTAACTGCACTGTCACTCACTGCGTCATATGAAAAGGAGACTTTCTCTGTAGTAGGGCTGTTGTAAATGAATATTTTAGTAATCGGATCAAGTAATCGGATAAAAAAATTTTATATAATAAAATATTGGTAAATCTGGCATAACACCAGTGTTACTACCAGATATGAACGTCAGTCCAATTTTTCATATTTGAGCATCCCTAACGGTTACTTTTTTGTAGTTTAGAAAATTAACCTGTAGCAACAATGGCTCTCTTTCTAAGTTAACCAGAAGAAAAGTTATACAAAGTTATTTGTGTTGACGGAGTATTAGGACCAGGCTATGACAAGTTTTGTTTAATTACAAGAAAAAAGTCATGTTGACAGAATAAAGACACAATTTTACCAGAAGAAAATCTTGAAATTATGTTCAGACGTAATTTTTCTTTGTTTTATGTTGTTCATGTTGTAGTTCATAAAATTTACTGCTGCATGTTCCTGCTACTTTGACTATATTATAGTAGCAGTAGCACCACTTGGTGTGGTGGGGAAAAACAATCCAGATTTTCCAAAAAATTCAATCTTCAAAAACCAAAAATTAGTTTTTGATCATTGAACAGGCACCTTGTCTAGGTGCACTAGCCTCTCAAAAATATGTTTTATCACAATAAAAATATTCCAGTCTTCACTGTTGTACCTTTTCTAAGTTGGACCCTTGCGTGTCGTCCTTGTGTCCAGGTCTTCCTCAGAGCGGCAGCTGGCAGGACCTGAAGGACCACATGCGCGAGGCGGGCGACGTGTGCTACGCCGACGTTTACAGGGACGGAACCGGAGTTGTAGAGTTTGTGCGCAAAGAGGACATGACCTATGCCGTCCGAAAGCTGGACAACACCAAATTCCGCTCCCATGAGGTATGTGTACGGGGTTTTGATGATCTGTCATGGATATTGATGATTCTTTGCCGCGTCGCGGTGAGTATTGTAACGAAGTGTTCCTTTAGTCGCACGCCGACACCCAGCCCTTATCGTTGCCCGTCTGTAACTTCGGCCAGAGGCAGGAATGTTGCCTTTTCAATGTCAAGTTCTCTTGTGTCCGCCAGGGAGAGACTGCTTACATTCGTGTGAAATTAGACGGTCCCCGCAGCCCGAGTTACGGACGATCACGCTCCCGCAGCCGTGGCAGCAGAAGCCGGAGCCGCAGTCGCAGCGCCAGCCGCAGCCGCAGCAATTCCCGAGGCCGTGGCCGAGGATCTCCCCGCTACTCGCCCCGTCACAGCCGCTCTCGTTCCCGCTCTTAAACCTTTGCCGCCATCAATGGTTTATTTTTTTGTTTTGTTTTGTTTTCCTCCCCTCCCTCCTCCACCTTCTGATGTATTCCCTCCTGTTTTTTACCTCTAAGTTTCTCCAGATGTCAGCTATTGATTTTTAAATTTTTTTTGCATTTCTTGTCCTGGTGTCCTTGTGGATGATCTTGGTGTGTATGTGTACCCTCCTCTCTCTCTCTCCTCTCTCTCTCTGCTTTTCCTCCTTTCGTTTTCTCCTTCTCTCCCCTTCTTTACGTCATCTCAGATTTTGAACATTACAAGATGTGCTGTGGTGAAACTTCAAAAATGTTGAGTTGTGACAGCCGCACTCAATGTTTTTGGAAGTGTTAATCTGAATTTTTTTTTGTTTTTTAAAAATTTTACTAGCTTCTCTTTGGATAAATGTGGGGTGGGCTGTATTTTTTTTAAATTTTTTTTTGAAGCCCGATACTTAACTGTATTTTACCCTTGTGTCTTCCTTTAGACATCTGAGGAGAAGGATTAAAGTGATTTGGAATAAAACCATTGTGGAGCACATTTCATTTGTATGGTCAGGATACAAATAGGACATCTAGGAGGAGGATAGGACATCTAGGACCAATCAGGTCGAGGCAATGGTATGCTTCATATTCCATAAACTGAACATTTTGACAGGTTGCCATGTTATGCATGTTATTTAACAAAGATATGTGTTACTGTACTTTGTTAAGACAGTCTGTAACATGCTACTCTGGTTTCTGACAGAATAAGCAGTCCTAAATCAAGTGTTGCGATGTAAGTGTAATCCTTGCTGTCAAATGTAAAGAAAAAAAACAAACAAAAACTGCTTTGTATTAAAAGCGTCCCAGTTTTGAGCATCCTCATTGGTTAAAAAAATGCTTTGAAGTCAGGAATTTTGAAAGTTTTTTTTTTTTCTTTAGTCTTTTTGAGTGTTCAGTGGAAAAAAAAAAAAGGCCCAAAACTCTTGACATTTTATTCTAACGGTCTGCCTCTGATTTTCTTCCTGGTATTTCAAGGTTTTGATTGGAGGAGTGGCTCAATGGATCCCAATCCTTGGAGCTGGATGAGTGGATCGATTAGGGAAGGGATAGGCAAGGATGGATGCTCGGGAACGGGAGCAGAGTTTCCAGGATTCAAATTTATCAGAACAAAAATAATGGGAGTCCCAGAGCACCTTTTTTTTTTTTTTTTTTTTTTCCCCTTTTTGGTTTAGGCCCCAATGGCTTTAATATAGAAGAAAACGAAACAGAGGACCAGGAAGTTGGATCAAAGGATGGAGTCGTAGATGTCCGGTATGAGGGAATTTAAAAAAAAATATGGGGAGGTTGGGAGAGGGTTAAAATCTGGGAAAAGTTTGTAATTTTTTTGCTTTGCATAATCTTTCTTTTAGCATTTTCAATAAACACACTTTCAAACATATTTATGGAGTTTGTTTTTATTTGCAGTTTGGTCAAATGTGCATCAAAAAGCTAATTTTCAAATTGGAGCTGTTTTGATTTCTCTAACTTGTTTAACTTTGGAAAACAGCCATTTGTGTAAAATTTAATTTGTAGATTTTTGTTTTCCTCAACACACTAATGATTCAATTTCTTAATTTTTTGACATCCAATTGTCACAATAAAAAAAGTGATGACTATTGTTTGCTGCACCTTGCTGATCTAATATCTGTCTTGTGAAGCTTCTAGATTTGAGATGAACGTAAACTGATGCAGTATTTTTTTTTCTAAAGTTAATGAGTTGTGATCTGCTAAAATTCAGTCTCAAAGCCCAGACAATCAGAAACGGCATCTTTCAGTGATTCTAAATGACTGGTTGAAGTAAATGCATAAAACTCAACCTTAAACAATAAGTGAAGGTTTTTTTGTTTTTTGTTTTTTGTTTTTTTCTTGACGTAATGCTAAAGATAGCCTATACTGTGTTCCTGGAGTGTTTTAAAACTTTACATTGAGGTTTGGTGGCTTAATTAAAATACAGAAACACATGTTGAGGGGAGCTGTAACTACTGCCAGTAAACCTCTGGGTATCAATCTGCCTAATAAACTTTATTGTTAAAACCACTATATGTACAGGACAAATAACTGAAAAGATAATTTCCTTAAGTCTCTGGTGCAAACAGCAGTTCACAAAATATATGTAGAAAAAACACCACCTCTTAAAGATATAAATGTAGTAAATAATATATAAATAAATAATGTAACAATTGAGAAGCATTCTATACAGACAGATCTTCCAATATTAGTGAGTTTTTGAATGACTAGACATTTGCAATGCAAGTTCAGTTTGCCCAATGAACAGACTTAGCTGATTAAAAGTTATATTTTCTTTTTTTAACTACTACTCCCAGGTAAGAGTCATTACTTCCCAGCCCTCTCAAAAATAAACCAAAACAGTAATTTTTTTTAGCAAACGCAATTCATTTCCTATGCATTAAAGCAACATATTGAAATACTTTATCAGGCCAGAACTGTAAAACATCTCATTTAGTTATGAAGTTTTTCCCTGAATTTTGATGACGTATTACTGAAGAATTGTATTCTTACCCTGACACATTCATGTGTGAAAGTTTTATTCTGCTGGTGACATACCTTTGCTAATTTCAAAATAAAAAACAGGATGTCAATCACAGCCCTACTGACATGACTGTAAGAAATTAATCGCATTATAGATTAAAATGAGCTCGATAATCTACATTTAAGTGATACGGAATGTTTATTTATGGTTTCTGTTTTGTTGTTCTCAATTCCGTTTCATTTGTCGTTTTTTGTTGTGCCTTATTTTTGGGCTATTTTAACATATCTTCCAGTTCCAGCGGTAAGTGTTCTACAAAATTAAAGTGTATTGGTTTTTGAGGGCGAACTTCCATTATTATGCAATTACCAATACACTGCTTTAAAATAGGGTCGAAAACAAAACAATTATTATTGTCTCTGGGACAATGTATCGTCCAGCAAAAATGTTTTTTGGTTATCGTGACAGGCCGACGTTTTCAAAGAGCCCCAGCTGTGACTCTGCTGTAAAGCCAAACGATACCTTCCAGCAAGCGGAGGTCCAATTTCCACTTTATCCTCCAGTCGGTGGCGTATGCTGTGAATGATGCATTGTGGGATGAAATAAGATGCCGGCAGAGAGGAGCTGGAGAAAAACGCTCGCGCCGCGCGAGGAGGCAGCGCCGCAGCCAATGGCAGGGCGCGGCATGCAGCAGAGAGGGGCGGGGATGGGGGAGAGCCGCCGCGGACAGCAGCACAGCGCAGAGCCAACCTACCTTCATGCTTATTGTGTAAATCTTTAAAAAGCAATTAGCCGCAGCATCATCTTAACCTTCCTTCACCGGCTCGTTTAAAATCCACATTTCTGAACGGAGGACCCTCCTTCCACCTCACAGGCGCAGGAAAAGGTGAGTTGCACCGCCCTGATCTAGAAGATTCATTCACTCTCAAGGTTTGGCATATTTAGGATTCTTGTTGTGATGATGTGCTTTTTTTTTTTTTAACTGTACGCGTTCATGCATGCTTGAGGGCTTATTCTAAAAAGACTTGAACTGGTTTATTTTCTAAACAGTCTGCTACGCTGGGGTAAAAAAAGACACATTTTCATAATTGTTGCAGTTCTGATGCAAATGCATTTATAGGAAAGTAATTTAACTCTTCCTGTATCAAGTTTCACTGTAAATTTCTGCAAAACTAAACATCCTGTTTGGTTAAAAAACAACAACAAACAAACAACAACAAAAAAAAAAACCCTAAACAAACAAAACAAAAAAACCTCCAGAAGCCCCAAGTAGAAAATCGAAACGAAGCGATCAGCTGGAAAAGCCGCTGTGCAGAATGGCTTTTACGTTCTGCGTGTGACTGGAGAAATTGCGATGATCTGGCTGGCCTACAAGCCATCTTCAAGCCCTCATCCCCACCACGTGCAGTGACATTATTATTATTATTATTATTATATTTTATATTTCTGTTTCCCTCCTCAGCACGCAGCCTGAACCATGACCGACAGGAAAGCGGTTATCAAGAACGCGGACATGTCCGAGGACATGCAGCAGGACGCCGTGGACTGTGCCACCCAGGCCATGGAGAAGTACAACATAGAGAAGGACATTGCTGCCTACATCAAGAAGGTGAGCCAGGATGGAACCAGGCGTGTTTTACATTCATTGGAGTTATCAGAAGTGTTTCCGTACAACCTGGAAATGAATACTAAGAACTTGGGAATTTTTTTTCCATATTTTTTATTTTTTACAATCTGCCATGTTGAATGTCTCCAATATTCCAATCGCAAAAGTTTAAACCTGTCCTCATTGGGCAAAAAAGGTAGAACTCCCCAAAGGGATGGTCCAATTTGGACATAATTTGGTCCACATTCAGATGAGCAGAGTATTTAGCTGATTCAATTTGCAAAGCGGTGGCTGAAGAGTAGAGTAAGCACTGGAGGGGATAAGTGTTGGCATCGAGCTTAGCGCTAGTGTGCTATCAGGCGGTTGCTGGAGCATCTAGCAATCGGTGAGTCAAATAAGTGAGTGAAAGTCTTCAGACACTAGCGTACTAGCTGCGATTCCATTTCAAACATCTGTAAAATTTGTCAATTTTCCCCTAGTGACGAAAAAACTGCACAATTTCACAGTTGAATTTCCGTTGAATTAAAAAAAAGCAATAAGAATCACATGTAAATAAGTTTGTTCCACTTCCTGTCATTTTCCTTCCACTTCTTATTGTCTTCCTTCCACTTCCTGTCGTCTTCTTCGTCATTTCTGCCAGTAGTGTAGATGTGGTGTGGTACGAAAAAAATGTTTCCATCGCAGTTTTGCTGAAATACGCTAATTCTGATATGACTGGAAAAACCATCTCATCTTAGCACAAAAACCTTTCATCAAATTTGTGTTTCTCCAAAACTGTGTTTCCATTGAGTAAATTTATTTTTGTAATTCCAATTTGCGCAATTATACAGCCAATGGAAGCGCAGCTATTAATCCAGCTGGCAGAATTACCAGGCGCAGGTCGGTTTAGTAACCTCGTGTGGGAAACAAAATAGTTTTATGTCTAACAAGAATATATCACATGAGCTCAACCTTTTAGTATTCCTTGTTGGTGTCCTGCTTTTCATAGAACAACACTGGGAGCAACGTGCAGCAACAGGTAGAGGAGTAACCGTGTTGCACAGTGCGCTGGTAGAACCTCTGGTCGTCAAAGAAACATTGCATTCTTCCATCTGTAACCCTTCAAACTCTTGGTATACTTAATGACTTTTCATGCTTAAGTTTCCATTGAGTAGCAATTTGAGTATGTGGGATGTGTATAGATGGCAATGGGTACATCAGCACACACAAAACTTTGACAAGTCCACTCTCTGTTCAGGATAGCTGCATGATTTAATGATCTATTCAGACAGACCTAAATTTTGATCGCTATCAAATTTTGAGCAAGTGCTGTCTTAATTTGATCTGTCTCAGGCAGCCTGTGTGTCTGCTGACCTTCATCACCGTCTTGTCTGTCGAATGCTCTGCTGTAAGCATGTAGCAGTAATGCGCCGTTCCTTATGCCTGACATTTTGGCCCTCTCAATATTCAATTATGATTGTCTGCGTGGGTGCTAAGTTATGTTCAGACTATTCCTTCTGGGAGCTTAACTTTTTTTTTTTTTTCCACTTTTTGAGTTTTATGGTAAAGTTAGGAAAACAGTGGAAAGTGGACAAAAAATCCCAATGTTAAAAGAAAATCATAGTGAAATCTTTTTGAAAACAGCAACAGCAACAACGAGTTAACTGGAAGGAATGTAAGCTTGAGTTTAGCTGTAATTGAGAGAAATGCCATATCATTTTTATGTCTGCTCATACTTTTGTATGTAAAGCGCACACAAAAGTGTTTTGTTTTTGTTTTTACACTGCAAAGGTCTGCAACCTTTGCACTTAAAGTGAATTTAGCTAAAGGGATTTGTTTAGAATATTAAAATGTCCTTGACTCTTTACAGATGGAATCAATTTTATCTCGACTTGAAGTGGGTGGTGGGGGGGGAGTATTTAGCCCTTTAAAAGACTGCTCTTGTTTTCTTGTTTCAGATCAAACAGAGTTTTATATTAGATTAAAAACAAACTGTCACTGGAAAATGCTGCTTCAAATAATAACTTTATATAATCTTTTCGTTTAATTTTACTTTTCATAGCTGCCTGGCCTGTAAAATCCGCTACAAAAATGACTCCAAAAGTGCATCGACTGCTCATCCAGGAGGTCAGAAATGAATCCAGAGCAACATTTATATCACTATAGGCCTCACTCTTAGTTAAAGTCAAAGTTCAGGAAAGTAGAGTATTACATCTGGGATAAAAATATCTGGTGAAAGCTGGATGAAATACTTCAATGGCGTTCAGTCAAAGTCTAAATTTACATGCAGTGTGTGTCTGTGCTGGAAAAAACTCACCGCCATTTATCAAAAATGGTTGTTGCCATCAGAAGTGGCAGATTGAAGGAGCAATTACTTTTTCACATAGGGCCAGGTTTGTTTCCTTTGCTTATTTTTTAACCTTTATAAATAAAATAATCCTTTTAAAGTCGCGTTTCGTTTTTCCTGTAAAGTTTCTCTGATGTAAATACAAAATTTTAAGCATTACAAAAAAGAGATATCTATAAGCAGCTAAATACTTATTCTAAATATTAAATTAGTTCATTGACTACCTGAGAAACAACTTACCATTCAGAAAAACTTTATCCGCATCATCGGTGGCTATGCTAACTAGTCTTAGCTAAGTTGTGTGAGTAAAGGGGGGTGAGTACGAATGATTGACAACACTAAGACCCTCCTCCTGACTCTGATTGGTTGTTTCTGACTGAGTGGCATATTTTTTATGATACTGTCGCATAATGATCATAATGAACATAATGATCATTTAAACAAATGTGTGTGTGTGTGTGTGTATATATATATATATATATATATATATATATATATATATATATATATATATATATAGCAATTTATTTAACAAAAGTTACATGCTTCAGCTTTAATGCAAAATATTGTCAAAAAAAGAAGGTTCCTTCCTCCAATTTAATGCAATCTTGTGTGTGTGTGTGTGTGTGTGTGTGTGTGTGTGTGT
>NW_015112862.1:188880-191614 GCF_001443285.1 Poecilia latipinna | reverse complement strand
TATATATATATATATATATATATATATATATATATATATATAGCAATTTATTTAACAAAAGTTACATGCTTCAGCTTTAATGCAAAATATTGTCAAAAAAAGAAGGTTCCTTCCTCCAATTTAATGCAATCTTGTGTGTGTGTGTGTGTGTGTGTGTGTGTGTGTGTGTGTGTATGTGTATAAATTAAAATATGCTAAAAACTGCCTTTCCCCTGTATCTTCTGTGGTCGCCACATTCTTGGCTGTGAACATCCACAACCCGGCCGTTAATCCTCTCCCCTCGTCTCTTTTCAGGAGTTTGACAAGAAGTACAACCCCACCTGGCACTGCATCGTTGGGAGGAACTTTGGCAGCTACGTCACCCATGAGACGAAGCATTTTATTTACTTTTACCTGGGCCAGGTGGCCATCTTGCTCTTCAAGTCCGGCTGAGTTTCTGATGTGTGTCGAGGAGTTTTTCTCCCTGAACCTACATTGGAAATGCACTGGTGGCTGATGTCTCCCATAACACTTATGACATACCATAACGATGCAAAATCCGCCGTGCGCAAACTGCATGGACTATAACACTTATATAATATGTATGTTACAGTAAGTTTACTTTTCGATAGTTGCCATTCGAATGCAACTTGAAGTAGTTTTTGTTGATTCTAGGTTGTGAGAGATTTCAATGTGGCCCTTGATTGTACTATTCAGGAAAGCTGTAGAATGTAGTGGTTCATCTGCTTTCCTTCATCACGTGGCATCGCCAGACCCCCATTATGAGAAACTCGTGTTTTAAATCGTGACGTTAAACCTTGTGCACGACGATTCATCTTAAAAAAAAAAAAAATGTAAGTGTGATCATGGAAAAAATTTGAACAAGGTAAAGAGAAAAAAAGAAAAGGTAAAATGTAGGAAATTATGTCATCCCTACCGCACGGGAAACGAGATTTGTTTTTTTGGGGGCGGGGGGCGGTTGATTTAATTTCAATATTCGATCAATTTCCAGCCGAAGGTGAAACTTTAGCAGCCGCGTTCAGAAAAGATGTCACATTGCTGAACACACTTTACACTCTGGAGGAGGCACTGGAGTGAGTGCAGGCATTTCCAGAGAGGTTTAGTTTGTCAAATCGTAAACTTTCACTGTGAAGGATGGAGCATTTAGGGCTCGCACAAGCAGACCTTAGCCTGTAACGTCCGCGTTCTAAGACTATAGACTGGTTACCAGAATTCACCTACCTAGATCTTATTCATGATCCTGTGTTACTGCATGTTTGGGAGGTTTTTACTGTTTCAGAAACTCTGCGTAAATCTGTTCTAAGCAAATAAACTTTTTTTGTTTTGTTTCTTCTCTCCAGTACGTGGATGTTGGACGTCGCTAACATGCGTCTTGTCCCAGTTTTTGCGATACAGTCGGATTAGATGAACAAATGAGGTTAAATTTTAACGAGGCTACCACCACCCATGCGTTTCAGATAGTTGTGTTGTCTCATGTGGCTTGTGATATCTTTAAAGTTTGCAGCACCTTAAGTTTTAGTTTTAGTGGCCAGTGTCTTGCCGGACAAATAATTTTAAATGTCAACTCCTTAAAAAAAAAAAAAAAAAATTGCCAGATAGGTTAATCTGTTACCCTTTCCATTACAACGTTTAGTTTTTTAGTTTTGTAATATCAGTATAATTAATAAAAAATAAAAAGCAATGCACAGTTTTTGAATTGAGGACTTTTGGACTGGACAGATTGAAGGGTTTTTAGTTTGTGGGGGCGGATAACACAACACATTTCTCGCTGTGCATAACGACTGAATGTTTACTAAGTTATTGTTTCCCATTTGTCAGTTGTGGGTGAAATGTTTAATCAAAGTCTTACCTTGGATTGATTTTTAATTTTTTTTTTTTTGTCATGGAACGTCTTCCTAACTGTTGTCAATGTAAACTGATTTAGCGTTGTTTTCCCTCTGGCATGTATTCTTTGCGATGTATGTGTAGGAGCCGTTCCGATGCTGTTAAATTTGCACAAAACTTGTGCCTGTCATTGCTCTCAACTGTAACTGGCTTGAGTACAATTGCACTTCATTAGATTTATCCAGTAGGTTGCTACAGAACCAAAACTGTATAAACCGGATAAAATAAAAAAATCATTGTTGACTTTTAGTTTGTCGTTGCCTTTCTTTGTGCTAAGGCCAAAATGCCATGGTTAATAACATAACAAAAAAACTTTTTAGAAGATAACTCTTCTATTGTTACATTTGTAAACTGGCAAATGAGATAAATTGTTTCAGAAAATCCAAACATTTCCCGGTGGTGTCAAATATACTGATTAGTTACTGCTTCTTAGTAAAAGCAAGATAATACGTTTGTGTCAATGTAATATTTGTGAAAAAAAGTATTTTGAAGCAGGAATTTATCTGAAGGTTATCTGCACTAACCTGGGAGAAAGAAATCGCTAAAATACTTATTTTATGGAAAGAGATAATATTAGTGCAGTACAGTGCACTAACCTGGGAGGATAATTGAGGCGTTTATTTTGAAATTTTCAAGTAAACGTCATTTTAAAGGGTCACACTAATCCCATGTGTAACAGTGGTTGGGTTGAACCAGTTATATAATGCTCAAAACAGCAGTTACGTGCTGTGAAAAATGTGAAGGATTTTATTTTGTAGGATATGTGATGCTCTTATTTTGACAGTTCAAAGTGATTGTCAGTTTAAGACAGTGTTTTTCAACCACTGTTCCGCGGCACACTAGTGTGCCG
>NW_015112862.1:173144-185050 GCF_001443285.1 Poecilia latipinna | reverse complement strand
CTAGTGTGCCGCGGAACAGTGGTTGAAAAACACTGGTTTAAGACCGCCAAGTTTTTTGGTTTTTGTTTTATCTTTATTGAGAAACAGAATACATAGCAGTACAAACACAGAAGTGGTATAATGACCGCCAGGGGGATACAAATATTGAGACAATACATCACCATAGCAGTACATAAATATATTAAAGAGAGAGCATAAAGAGCATGTTTTAATAGCTTTGGTATTGGTGGAATTTCCAATAGTTTTGATATATTGTTTGACCTCATTTTCAAAAATGGAAAGAATTAGTTTTTGATTAGTGTAACGGCATTTGTTAATGAGCCATTTGGCTAAAAATAAAATAAGATTAATAAATGTTTTTTTATTTATTTATTTAGATTTTGGGTAGTCAGTGAAGCCAAACAATACATGTTCAAAACATAGGTAGGGACTCTTTGCACGTCAGCTTCCATGTTCGGGGATAAGCGGCTCGGTCGCTTCCAGCCTTTTGAAAACAGCATTTTTCGCTAGGTGCTTGCAGGGCTTAGCCAAGGTAACAATTAATATAACTCCATCCGAAGCCCCATCAAGTAAGCTGGAGAAAGGTTTTAAGATGTGCGCCTCGAAGGTGAGTTTTACTTTCTTAAGCTTTGTGGCTAAAATTAACTTTGACTTATGCTAGTAGGCAATATTCTCTGGCATTTTGTCTTGTAAAAATGTCCTATTTAAGTATGAAAAGTTCATGCTTGTTGAAGTTGTAGAGTGTACACTCTAATAACTGACAACAGTTAGAGAATTCCGCCATAGGATTACATTGTAAACCTAAAAATGTCCCAAAAATCTGCATAAAACTTAAATCGCAATTGTGGAAAAGTCGTAAGAAATATCAAGAACAAGAAGTGGAGACATTTGAACATAGATTAAAGTCTTGTGATTTGTTTTAAAGATGAATGGAGTTTCTTTGTTGAAGTAGGCAGAAGTAGTAAGCTGTGACAAAGCAGAAGATTTTACCAGAATTTTGTGGAATGCTCAAAATAGCAAGCACCTCTGGGGTATGTAAGTCATCTAATAAGATCAAACTAATGGCAGTTTAAGGGCAGTTTCTGGAATTAGGAATATTAAAACACGCTTTTATTGAATGTTGTTGTTTAAGCTACAAGAAAATTCAGAAAACCAAGAGACATCAAGCAAAACAATAAAAGCAACAGAATGAAACAACAGAGCACATCATGCAGTGTTAGCTAACTGGATCACAAAACAACACTCTATTTAAGGCTTTAGCATTCATCTATAAAAGCTGCAGGGCTCAACAGCGTGCCTGTAGCAACTGATTATTATGTTTACTGTGAATAAATGGGAAAAGCTCCATAGCTTTTTGCTATGGACCTTTGTGTCAGATGTCCACTCTGAGATGAGGAGCATTAGCCATGTAACTGTGACACCAGGGGCTGTAGAGTTGCACTGTTAACCTGTATGGCTGACTAAATGTGGACATTTAGCCAATTTTTCACTCATTTTTGTGAAGAATTGGTGCTTGAGGCATGACTCAAAGTCAAAGCTGCAGTATGTAACGTCTATAGAATTTTTTTTTCTCCCTTATATGTTGAAACTGTCACTATGTTGTGACAGTATGGGATGGGGTCAGGCACTGTGAAAAAAATCACAGTGCTACCAGTGCCAACTAGAAAAAAAATAATCAGCCAGGAGGCGGGTCTTAGCGTTGTCCATCACAATCTCGTGTGGCACTGCAGCTAGCATCGCCTGTTATGAATGCTCAGTCTAGTTAGCATAGCCAGATAAATGGTTTTCCTGTAAAGGCAAGTTGTTTCTCCACCATTAGCACACTTAGCAGCGAGTACATGAGGTATACTGACAGCACTAAGACCCTCCTCCTGACTCTGTTTGGTTGTTTTTAACTGGGAGTGATGCATTTCTTCAGACATCAGTAGCAGAACAGGGAGGAGGTGGAGGAGATTGAACTTTTCACAGATTATCGACCTCATATTTTACTATCACAACAAGGTGACAGTTTTACCAAAAATGTAACAAACATATTTATTATAAATTGATGTACTGCAGGTTTAATTCAACTGCCAAATATATTTCAAATTCATATAAAGTATTTTGAATTTCTGGTTTAATGGAGGTTGCAGTACTGATAATAGATGATTTACTTTTGCAAAATCTGTAAAAACATATATTTTTTTAAAACTAATCCTGAGTTTATTTAAAGAATTACATAATTTACCAGTCAGCGGTGATTATACGCCGATATGTCTTATTGAATCATTTCATTCTTCATATAATCGTTTTGCTCCTAAACTAATGCGGCACAAATTACATCTGTTTATGTTTACTTCACTACAACGGCTAATTGCGCTGATATGCATACCTACGTTCAGTGACGGAGCTTCGGTTGGCATGGAAACGTGTGTGCTCATGATTCATATTTGCACACAAACCGTGTCGGACGATAAAACTAAGCGGTCAGGTCATGTGTCAGTGTCAAGACGTACTTAATGACATGAGTAAACTGTTCATACGTAGAAAAATAATAAAATGGGAAGCGTCTTATTCAGTTGTTGAGCATAATTCAACTTACCATAACACACACTGAATACTTTGCACTCTGAATACTTTTTATTGACACAGGGACAACAAGCATGCTGGCACTTTTCTATTAGTTTCGATACATTTACTTGCTGCCCAGCTGGGAATCTGTAGAAACAATAGTTCACAGAGTCAACAGAGCTGAGAAAGCAGATAAATTAAAGGGGATTAATGAATAATTTCTAGACACAGACTAAGGTCAAAGTGGATGAAATGAGATACTCTGGGGGTTAACTGAAGTACTTAGCCTCTTGCACTGCCATGATTTTCTCCTGTTACAAAGTTTGAAACCAGAGATGTTGGCAGACATAAAGCCACACTGGGGAACACGATCTTAATACGCAGTCCTGACTGAAATTCCTATTTTTATACACACAAATACACACGCAAACAGAGCCGGTTGTGTTTTTGCTGTTTTCTCACACATTTCTCATTGTAAGGACAAGACAAGATGCAAAATGCGTGTTTCTATGAGTCAATAATGATTTTATTGATTGGTAGAAAAAAAATGAAAATAATTGTGGCCTTCAGTAAATCCATTATTGCCCCCCAAGTCTGACAGCTAGTTATGCCACCCTTTGCAGTGACGACTGTCACCACGCATTTATGAAAACTGGCAATGACGTTTTTATAATGCCGTGGAATATTTTTAAACGGAAAATTGGTTTAATTCAGCCACACTGAACGGTTTTCCATCATGAACTTCTTGTTTAAAGGCATGCAGGAGCCTCTCCATCAGAGTTAAAGGGGCAGTGTTATGTGTTTTCCAGACACTTAGTGGCATTTCATAGCGCAATAAAGTAAGTATGTTACCTTCAGTGGCTGTATGTATCAAAAATGACTTAAAAATAATTTGACTTTGGAATTTGACACTTTAAAATTAGGGCTCTGTCTCTTTAAGAAGTGCCTACTCCAGTGCTCCTCATTATGCCCGTTCTGAGGAGCGTCGGACTGAGGAGTAGTTTGTATGATGAGCTCAGCAGACGCAAAGTTCCACCCGGTACTAATTGCTGCTGCCGCTAGTCTGGAGGAGCTCAGTGGGAAAGTTCAGTGCGAAAAAAGTCGTGGGGTTTTTTTCACATTCAGAAGTGAACTGTGCTGTTGTGCTTTAGATCATTGTCCAATTTACAGATCACAGTTGTGTTTGAGCTTCACATCACAAACAGACTGACTTTAGGATTTACGATTTGAGGCCAGGATTCATAGCTACAGAAGCAAACATTTACGCTACACCGACATGTTTGACCGTTTTCAACATGCAACTTTTATTAAGATGTAAAAATATACAAATTTCTGTAACAAAATTAATAATCCCTCTTTGTATTGCTTTGCTACCTTTTTGATAGATACTACACAGGTGCTCCAAATAGAAACGAGAACACCAGTTATTAAAACAAAAGCTCAGTTTGTGTTTTTCCCAAGTGTTCATGACGTTTTCCCATTTAGAATTGTGCTGAACGTTCTGTACTTCTAATTTGAATGTGTTTGTTCAAACATCTCATTTGCAAAAACTTTAGGCCACTGTGCATAAGTCTTTAGTCTTTCTTACGTATTTTCCCTCTGATCAGACTCTATTCGTCTTTTAAGATGGACACTTAGACACTTTGGTGTTTTACAATCAGAATAATAATAATAATAAAAAAAAATAAAACATGCAATCAGGACTGAATCATGAATCAAAGCTCGTCTGCCTCACTGACAAGTTGCATCCTGCTGGCCTCGCGTTAACTCAGACTTGAATGCGTCAGAATCCTGTCTGCTTCTCTGCCAAACTCACAGCGCTGCATTGTGCTCTTTATTTTTATTTATTTTTTCTTTTTTTTTTTTTTTCCCATTAGCACCTCCGTCCCCCACATACCTGCCTGCGTTCTCTTTCATAGCCTCTGGCCGCCTTCGCCCATCTTCCCACACATCGCTGTAATTTATGGTCAGAACACATTCACATGTAGATGCACAGATAATTGACTGGGAGGTGATGACCAACCCGGCCTGCTGTCAAATAAAAGACACATTCACGCAAAAACACCCTCCTGAGGTGGGTTTAAAAAAAACCTTAATCATTTAATTGACAAAAAACCCCAATTGTTTAACTTGTTACATCTGAGGAAATAATAACTCTAAATGCCACATAAAGATTCTGTTTTTGTGACTAATCTATTCATGAATCTCTCCATGTTAAGCTTCTCTCTGGTTTGATTTACAAAACATTTAAAACCCAAACGGTTCAAAGCCTTAAAATCCCATCCTCCTTTGGTTCGGCATGAAGCTCCCATTGATACGGTGGATGTTTGCGCTCTGCAGATGCCTCATAGACTGCGAGATGACCAGTGGGCGGACTTAACACCGACATAACAAGGAGGCACATGACTCAGGCTCAAACATGAGGGATGTTGGGAGAAAAGAAGAAAAAAAGAAGTGCAGTGCTTGTGTATTGATTGCACCAACTGGGCCATGATTTCGTGTGTAGGTTGAAGTGTGTATGTGATTTATTTTTTTTTTTGTACTGTTTGTGATAATTCATTGCACAAAGATGTTTGGAAACTGAAATATGACCCTGTAGGCTTGCAAAATCTGCCTTTGAATTGTTCATTTTCACAGGATTTATTCTATTTTTAAAGCAGGTTATAAAAAACAAACAAGCAGTGGGATATTTCTAACAATCATCACACATAGAGGGATGGATTCCAAGCCCTGATTTTTCTGTAATTTTGACGATTATGGCTTATAGATAGAGAAAACCCAACAGTTAGTGTGTTGGAAAATTAAAATTTTGAAAAAGGTTGTTAATGGAAACTCATGGCGTCATAATCAGCTAATTAACTCAAAACATCTGCAAAGACTTCAATCTGTCTCTAACTCTAGATCAGCCGGATAGAAAAATGGGGAAGACTGTCGTCGTTAACCGGAAATCAACTTGACCATATAATTGTGCAAATTGAAATTACAAAAAATAAATTGCCCAATGGGAACACACTAATTTTGAGAAAAAAAGAAAAAAATACCTGAAGCATTTCAACAAAAATAGGATGAGGTGGGTTTCACGACTGTCGAAATTAGTAAAATCGCAATGGAAACACTTTTTTTCACGTCACCCGAGTCACATGATATACAACCGGATGTTGCCACTGGCACAAACCACAAAGAAGAAGAGGACAGGAAGTAGTTGAAAGATGATGGCTCAGCATGTTTTTAATGACTTATCGTGTGAACAAACTTATTCACAGGTGATTTTATTGCATTTCTAATTTAATGTAAACAACCTAATTACAAAATTATGTTTTTTTTTTGTTGACATTAGCAGAATGTCAAGAAAGTTTTGTGCACATTTCTAATGGGAATGCAGGTTTTGACACAGTTCATGAGGAAGGTGATTGTTTCGGAGTTCTGGATCTCAGCATACAGTCAACTGAGTATAAGGAAGAAGGAACAGGGAAAACCGCAGTCTTGAGAGGATTGTCAAGCGAAACCCATCCACACAGAGGAACGCTAGACATTGGCTACAAGTATTGAATTCCCGGTCTGTTTTTGATTGGTCTCATGTAATATTCCAATCTTCTGAGACACTGAATGTTTTCGGTTTTCTTTACCTATATGCCATAATCATTAAAACTGCTTGAAATATTTTACTTTGTGTGTAATGAATCTACCAATCCACTTTCTGAGATGACTGGCAAGAAATATTGCAATTTTTAAGCAGTATATATATATTTTTAAATGGTACTAGTTCAGAATTAAAATGGCTGAAGGTCATACAAAAGTAAATTAAATACTGTCTGTATTATAAAACTGTGTTGTCGCAACCAGCTTCTCCATGTATTGTGCCTGAGCTGCTGATACAGAACACCTCCAAAGAAAAGATAGAAAAGCTGGAAGCTGCACAGACCTTCCTCACAGCGGTTAATTTGTATCCTCACAGCAGGAAATTCCCGTTGGAAACCGACGACGGCTCAGCTGTGCGATGCTTCTCGCTGTGCACCTGTATGCACGAAACGCGACCTATCTAGCAGATTAAAACCCCATTCCCTAAATGCCGTGAGGAATCCCTCTGTAGGAAGCTGCACCATGAAAGCACGTTGCAGGAATGTTGCACAGCTGTTACTCACACAGATTCACATAAATCTAAATGTGATTACGTATCCACTGGGCTGAAAATACCTTTGTTTATGCCTCCAGTTGTTATTGTTCTGGAAACTGCGCAGTTGAATATGAACGACAGTTTTATTTCTGGCCATAAGGAGATACTTGGCCTAAAACAGAACACAGGACACAGACAGATGTAATGGATAAACTTTTAAAATGAACAACTTGGAAAAAAACAAGAATGTCGGACAATCTAGATGTCATAAAGGATGTTTCTTAGCTTGCTAAGATGTTAGCATTACTGGCAGTATTGACTTTGAAGAGTACAGAACTACATGCTACAGAAGAGGATCATGTCCACTGAAAATATAAAGAATTATTATTTTATGTGTTAAATGTTCTTATCAAAATATTTTATTGGGGGATCAGTCATGAAAAATTGAAGCATCAACAATACAATTTGTCCTCTTCTTCTACTTTGACCGCAAAGAATGACGAAGACATTACAAAAACAAAACAGTGACATAAATGAACAAGAACATTCCCATGGCTCACCCAGCTCCCTTACAATTTTAAATTTAATCTCAGAATTCTGATATTAATCTTCTGAGATCAAAAGTTGAATTCTTCTTTTTTTCCCTCCACTGGCTCTAATCCTAATCTTCTTCCATAGTATGCAGCCATACAGTACACAGCTGCAGAGATGATGTAAAACACAGATGCACATCCCAACAACATGGTGATACAGCAAAAGCTACAAAAAATGGTTTAGTCATAGAATATGTCTGTGTTCGGAAGACTGAATGAAGAAAATTTTCTCCAGAATGAAATATGAAAACGCTCAAATACTTCAAAGTTCTTTGTTTTCGGCTCTGCTATTCCACATAGCAACCACAAGAGGGCGACCAAACTCCTTCTAGGTTTTACCTTTTACGTCACTTACTGTAACCTATTCAAACGAGGAATTTCAATCCAAGACCCAGAAGTTTTCAGATTATTTGGGGGGGTGTGTGGAGTGATATTAAGTGAACTTATAGTTTACTTCCTTGTAAATTAAAAAGCACTAAAAGGCAAAAATAAAAGAGAGAGAGATTTCTCTTTCTATTTTGAAATGTCCTATGTGGATGAAGAATGTGCGTCCACTCTCCATTTTGTCCTTGCGCAACAGGACACCTAGAGGTGATGTGGGTCATAAACGCCCATGGCCCCCCGGTCTGCTTTGCTGCACCTGAGAGCAGTTTGTTCTAATGGCTTCCTCCATATAGACGGCGACTGTTGAAAGTTTGCTTTGCGTTACGGGAAGTTGCCGAAGCGGTCACCCTCTCCACTCCTCCCCCTGCCCCCCATCCATACACACACGGTTTCACTCGAGTGTGGTATCACTCATATGCCATTAGGCTCATTAACGGGGTCATTCCGAAGATTAAGAAGGTGGAGGAATTTCACTGTGGCTGCAGGCGTTGAGTCAAGAGCTTAAGACGGGAACCGTCACTTGTTCTTTTGTTGTTGTTTTTGGAACGTCACGATTTTGATGATTTCATTTACAAATCTGATATCCAAGATACTTTTTCAAATGGATACATAATGCAGAGGTTGAAAGGGATTTGACCGTCATCCCTGCGTGACTAAGGAGCAAGGTCAAAGGTCGGAAATGGTTGCCTTTCATGGGCCGCAACACTTTTATGACCTTGTCTGCTCGGACACAGCAGTGAGCAGAAAAGGAAGTTTGCTTCTGATTAAATTCTACTTTGTAACATAAAAAATAAAATGTGAATATGAACTCACAGGTTCTCCTAAACGTGTTGAGCTTCAGGAGAAAAAAAAAAAAAAAAAAAACAGATTTCCACTATTCCTCACACAGAGCGTCTTATCTGAGCCAAACCCTTTATGGACCATCACCTCGTAATCCGCTCCTTTACTGCCTTTGCTTTGCGCTGCTGTCAAGGGTAAGGTAATCTTCTTATCGTGAAATATGATTTATAAAAGCTTTGTATGTGAGGGCCCCCTTGATGATTCAGAGTGACTTTGATAACTTCCAAGGAAAAAGAAAAGGAATCGGACGTTGTCTCCAAATATGCAGAGAAAGTAACGACACAAACTCGTGCATGATAATCCCCAGTAGATTAGGGTTATTTTTGTCCACAATTCAGAGTTTTCAACACATTCTGAGTGTTTTAGTTGGACAGGTAGCAGAGGGAGCATGCTTTGTCTCAGTCTCTGTTACCTTATCTCGGATCATATCCCAGCACTGAAGGCATGTGACATTGGGCAACGGGGCAATAAAGCAAAGCAGCTCTTTATGAGACCGACTGTGAAACCGCAGAGGCATCCTGCTCTCCAAAATGAAACCTTAGCTTTAAACCAACAACAAGGGGCACTTATCAATATTAAAATAAAATATAGGTTTAACAACTAGTGTGCTTTTTTTTTAGCTAGACTTTGACAGACCTTTATTGAAGATAAAAGGCTAACAAAAATCTGTCTGTCTGTCTGTCTATCTATTGTTAAAGAGAAATTGCTGTTTTTCTTATTTTTGCATCATTTCAGCATTAGACCATTTTATCTTGCCTTAACTCAACTGGAGCTATCATAGTTTAGCTAACTTTGATTTATCAGTTTCATTTACTATTTATTTGACTTGTCTTCTTGTAGATATGTAGAAATAGTTGATTTGGATTTCTCAGTTTAACTCATGTCTTGTTCAGTGGTGGTTCTAGATCCACCACTTCTGGTTTTTGATGAAAGCTCAGAACAAAAGACACTTCGTGTGTGTGTTTTTTTTTTTTTGTTTTTTTTTAGCCGTATCTAAACGCTTTTTTTCGCGTCACTCAAAATCACAGGATAAACAGCCAGATATTACTACCAGCGAAAAGGACGAAGAAGACGACGGGAAGTAGTAGGAGGGTGATGTTTTTTTTCTTCCTGAAAACGAGTGTTTGGCGCTCCAATGCCTGAATAAGACGCCGACGTCTCTGTACGATAGATAATGAGCGCTAGTGGGTTATGAATGTATCTCAGATAACCGCTATAATTTTTTAATTATTCATTGCGTGAACAAGCCTATTTACATGATTTTAATTTAATTTCTTATTTAATAGAATCACCGCAATTGTGAAATTGTTTTTTTTTTTTCAACATTAGCAGGATATAGACAAGGATTTGTGCAGATTTTGTAGTTGAAACGAAGCTCACATGTTTTAGAAAGAAAAAATAAAACACAAAACCCAAGCTAGGGTTTTTCAAAAAAGTAACAGCAGTAATTCTCAGAATTTTTTTTATGTTTGCCCCAATTTATGGGGGTGTGTTTGTGCAGTCATTAAAACATTAAAAACTTTAAATTCTCCATCACATATATGCATATTGATAGATCAGATGCTTTGCATTAAAAAAAACAAAAAAAACATTTTTTTTACTTTCCACTATAAAACAGTAAAAAGTAAATTTTAGAGGGACTTTAACCACAAATAACAATAATAAAAAAGATTAAAATTCAGATCTCAATGATTATGTAAATTGGCTTTTTAAATGACAACCAGTGGCACAGAAAACGTTGAAGGAACACAGCCAAATTACACAGCCTGGCTCATTTACTCCATTTGAATCAACACAGCCGATACTACACTAAAAATATAATAATAAAAAAATAATGTTCAGAGACCCAGGAGGGTTAAAGTTGTTATAAAGTATCCTGAGCCGGTGATAAGGCAGCTTTAATTGAAGGTGAATCGGAGCAAATTCTGGCTGGCAACAAGGAGGCACAGGTCAGCGAGTCAAGTGATGGGCTTTAGATTGCTCTGACAGAGTTTTAAAGCTGTTATAAAAGAGACTTTGTTATGTGATTGCAGTCGCATTGGCCCTGACTCAAGGTTTGTGGACAATGTAGAAACCAAAGATGGCGGTGGAGGTAGTCTGTGTGTGTGTGTGTGTGTGTGTGTGTGTGTGTGTGTGTGTGTGTGTGTGTTGGTGAGAGGAGCAATGAAACAGGGTGGGGGGTCCAGCAATGTCCCGCAGAGGTTGGGTGATGAAGGTCAGGGAGGTTGAGGTGGTGAGGAAGTCAGACAGGTAGGGGACGCTGATCCAGGTGTGGGACTGTTCAGTCACCATGCCTCAATCTGCAAACCGTCCCTGCTTGACCAGCCGAGGGCAACCACTAACGGTCCCCAATTACACTTCCTCTGTCCTCCAGAAAGCAGCCAATGTGGCGTGTCCCTTTAAAAACACGTCCTGACCACAACCGCATAGCGACAGCTCCGATGTTTATGGTGGGATATGACCAACTTATAGCAGCACAGCAATAACTTTTGCAAGTTTTTTTGAGTTTTAAGGTTTTAAGAGATGGAGTAAAACCTGGGAGGGGACTTGACATCTAGGGATGGGGGGGCGGAGAGGAAAATAGAGATTATGAGGTGGAAAGGTCAACCTGATGTTTCAGAGAGGGACATTTTTTCCATCAGGATGCCTCCTGTGGTCAGGGTTAATGTGGTGTTCTTGGGACAGAGATGTGCGGATGAATTAATTTTAGGGATGAGCAGAGGAGCGTGGAGACAGCCGGCCAGAGTCCACCACAGGTGGGGAGAGAGGGAGAGGAGGGAAAGGAGAGGAGGAGACTTGGAACATTTTTTTTTTCTTACTGCAGATCGTTTTAGATTTAATCTACCGTCTGGGAAATCTTGAAAAATCCTGGTAACAATCATCGTTTTAAATTTTGGTGACTGAGAACACATCCGTCAGGTTTCCCAACCACAAAATGTTCAAACATCACTTTAATGTCTCATCAGTAACGCTGCTCACTGTAATTAATAAAAATTACAGTGACTAGTCAGTTCTCTACAGCTATTAGTGGTTTTAAACCAAAATTGAAATAAGTGCATCATCAGTGTCTTATTTACAGCTTTAGTTACCCATTCTGAGATGACACATTGTTGTTAAATGTTTTACACACTTAGAAAATCTACTGCCTTACCAGCTGTGTTTCCATTAACCGTAAAATTACCCAAATTGAAATTACAACAACAAATTTGATTAATGGAAACACGGCAATTTAAAAAAAAACCTCAAGTTTTTTGCTAAAGTTTTTTAAATGAGGATGAGGCGGTTTTTATGACCATATAGAAATAGATGTATTTTGTAAACCTACAGCGGAGACACTTTTTTCACATCATGTGAGTCATGTAATCAACTGGATGTTACTACTGGGGAAAACGACAAAGACGACGACAGGAAGTAGTAGGAGGATG
>NW_015112862.1:165409-167745 GCF_001443285.1 Poecilia latipinna | reverse complement strand
TTTTATTTCTCTTCTTTGTCTTAAGGGTTTTGGTTTATTCACTGGACTATGTTCTTTAAGATTCATATTGTTCTTCCTCCCTTGGTTTGTAATTTCTTTGAGTCTTACTTCAGCTTCTTTGAGTTTATTTTTCACCACTGTTCCCAGTGTTCTTGATTTCCTCACCTGCATCCAATGACATTTTTTACCCCTGCCTCAGTATATAAGACCGTGTCCTGGTGCAAAACCTTCATCCCTAATACCCCCACAAGTTCAAGTCTGCTTTTTGGTCCAGTTCCTAACCTTAAAAACAAAAAACACGACAAAGCCAATCACATTTCTTACTTGCATAATACAGCATTCATTTGACCAGTTTGCAGACAAAGAAACATGGCTTCTTTCAGTCCCCATGTTTCTGAGTTCAAGTCAGAGGTAAAGATGAAGACCAAATGAAACATCTTTCTGGAGCTATTACTTAAAAACAATACACAAGCAATAATTTACAAAACAAAACAAACTTAAAAAGATAATAAAGGAAAGTCCAGATAGGGCTGTTTTCCTTCTGGAGAAAATTAAGAGAGAGGAAAAGTTTCAGCAAAAGCATTTGCTCTCTGATTGGTTGTTTGTGGGAGAAGGCAGAGGAGCTCGATTTTTTTTTTTTCACAGATTATTGGTCTCATATCATACATAGTGAAATATATGTATTTTGTTATTGGCTCTAGTGGCCTTTATTTGATAGTTAATTGACAGGAAAGTTGGTAATGAGAGAGGGGGGAAGACATGCGGCAAAGGTCGCCAGGCCAGAAATCAAACCTGCGACGGCCACGTCGAGGACCAAGGCCTCCATACATGGGCTGTGCTTAACCCCTGCGCCACCACAGAACACCCCAGTGATTTTTTTTTTTTTAATAAAAGTCACAAACTGCAGTTTTAACTAATTTTTGGACAGCTGTTTTAATGATATATTTTACAGAAATGTTATTCCTAAAAAAAAAATTACAGAAAACATTGCAATTTGTTGCCAACATGGCAGTAAGTAGATGTGTGTAAATGGTTCTAAACACATCAAGCCGTTAAATGACGGGAGCTTTTTTTTTTTTTTTTTTTTTTTAATTTTAACCCATTTTTTTTCAAAAAAAAAGAAACCAATCACTTNGTTTTGTAAATGGTTCTAAAAACCACCAACCTGTAAAATACGGGGGGTTTTTTTTTTTTTTTTTTTTTTTTTAATCTTAACCCAGTTCTTTTCAGAAAATAAGCAAGCAATCACTTCTGTACACTTTTTGTGTTTCAACCACTGTGGGACTGTATCACAGGGGTTTCGTAGCAGTTGCATTTCATATCTTTTCTAATGTAACCAGCCGGATTTCTCATGGCGTTAAAAATACCAGAACACAGTCACATCGTCTGTCTCGGCGAAGAAGGAAACTGTTAAAACCTTGAGTAATCACAGGGTAACAAGACCGAAGTTACGGTCAACTGACTGTGAAGTTTATTCTCTTTACTCATGAAATAATAGATAACTCTGGTTTCACATTAGGTGGCATGGATCCAGACTTTTAATTGTTCAAAAGCTGACTTAAACAAGAACAGTGGATTCAGAAGAGCTCCTGTGAAGCCCTCAGACGTCAAAGTTCATGTTTACAGTAAAAACAGGTTATTCACTCCTGGAAACATAGGAGTTTATCATTAAAATGTGACAGCTGTGGCTGCAGAGGAGCGATGGGGCGTCTGTATCACAGGGGTTTCGTAATTTCAGGCCCTTTTGGGACAAAAAAAAACGCCAAAGCAAAAGGCAATTTTAATAAAATATGACTCCGTCAGTAGATTCAGCTCTTCGTTTCTGCTCAGCTTTGCATGAGATGCGCCGCACTCCTGACAAAGATCCCATTTAGCAAAACCAAGCCAACATCGATCTGCATATGAGGTAAAAGGAAATGTGCTGATTCCCCTCGCACTCCAGTTACACATTAACTGTTAACAAAAAAGAAATAAAAAGAGCTTATAGACTTGACAGATAAGCTGCTACTGCGTCTGACAGACAAGGCAAATAAATTGCTGACTGAAAAAATAATCTTGACACTAAAGGTCATTTTGCTACTGTCACATTTTTTTTTTGTGTCGCCGTTGCGTTTATGGCCAGCATAAAAATCTACGGGTGTCCGACTGTTGTCGGAAGAGAGAAACAATTTTGCTTGTGGAAGGTTTTATTATCTGTAATAAGGAGGTGAAAATACAGGTAAAACAACTTTATAACGGCACACTATTGACTGATGCAGATTTTCACTCTGCTTTCAACAAAGTCTGTAAAAGACGCAGTGGTGGGCCGTCAGGGCCTGCAAGGCCTTCTCTGCTGG
>NW_015112862.1:149163-161121 GCF_001443285.1 Poecilia latipinna | reverse complement strand
AAAAGACGTAATACATTATAAAAGTACCTACGAGAATAACCTCTATATTGTACTAATACTTGTTACACTTTATTAAATGTAATAGACATGAGCCTTTTACAGTTATCAACATTGCTAATTACTGTTTGTGGATTTTAAAAAAGATATCTAATCTCAATTAAAAAAATCCAGAGAACATTTGTGGTAGAATCAGGCACTCAAATTAAGTTGAAGGGAATCCACTAAGATTCAGTGACTCTAAAGGGTGACAGAATAGCGAAACACTTGTGATTACACAGTTAAAGGACAGAAATCCTGCTCAGTAAAACTGAAGTATTTAACATTTTTTTCCCTGCAGTTTCAGACGTTTAGTGGCGTAGCAGAGATGAATGGTAAAGCCGCTAGTTTTGTTGAAAGCTTAAACATCTGAATATGAACATAAATGTTACTACATCTGGAAATCTGCATGGTTGGATGAACAAATGCATTATAGTCTTTTACGGGTGTGCCAAGAAATGTAAAATCAATGAATGTAGAATATTCTAAAATCAATAAAAAAAAAAGAATTGAATCCTCTGTCAGTTGGCCTCCATTTTGTAACGCAGCTGGTACTGGATCATACGCATATGGTGATGCGCTGCAATAAAGGGGAAACTAAATGGAGGTAAGAGATATTCAACTGACCTCATCTTCACTGGAGGCAACATTTTGACTCATTTTGCTTTTTACTGAATGTCAGGGAAGACCGAGCTTGACATTGAGCTTCCCTGTGCGCAGTGTTTGCAAAAATGAAACTTGAGTACTGAAAATGGGCGGAGTCAAGCTACAGCTGAGCTAAGTCACACGCTGGACATTGGAGCTTAGTGAGGTATGTTGTGTGATTGATCAGAAGTTTGTGGTCGTGTTTTATGCAGAAATGTGTATGAAGAGCAATGTGTACATATCGCCCAGCTGCTCCACTTCCACTGTTCAGTTTTTGTATCCGCAGGCGACATGAATGTTTTTTTGACGTGGTGAGGAATTGTGTAAATTTATGATTCTTCTCAAAACAACTACAAACACTGTCAAGTGGCTAAAAACTCTCTGATAGAAATCACATCGCCGTCGTCTATGGAGCATCTCTGTGACACTTCATAAAAGAATAGAGGGTTAAAGTAGTTTCATCTACGCGTGGTTAATATATAAAATCTAAAAAGTAATAACAGCCGGTTGTTGATCACGTGTTTCATGTGATGCAACAAATGTTTCTATACAGCCGAAACATCACCTCACTCTAACACCAAAACTTTATATCAACATTTTTTTTTTCAAAATTCCATTCCATTCCACAAATTTATTTTTCTAATTCCAATTTGCGCAATTTTAAGGTCAACAGAAATGTGATTGGATGAAAACAATCATTTGCTAGTGATGTGGTTTATTTGCATGCGCTTTAAATTGTAAACTCAATTGCTTGCGATTTCAAATACTTTGTGTATGAAAGACACATGAAATAGTACTCATTTTTGGCCTTCTTGGTGTTTCATACATGAGGAAAAGGAACGTCAGACCGGAGACCGAATGTGAGATATAAACACTCAACTCCACAAATTGTTTGTTTGCATAGATACATATAAAGACAGCGGGTCAAATGTCCTCCACAGGGATGTAACAAACAATACATAGTGTGAAATTAGATTGGATAGATTTTTTTCACCCCCTTAATAGATGAAAATATTATCCAAAAGGGCTTTTTGCATGTGTGCAGTCAAACTTAACCTGCTTTTAAAATAATACAGTAATCTGAAACAGAAGAAAAGACAACATCTGTAAGAGGGCAAACATTTTTTTAATGCACTGTATGAGTATATGATGCACGAGAGCGGAGCATGCTGTTGTGCAAGTGCAGCCAAAGTAAAAGTTTAACTTGATCCAACTAATTTTTGGTGAAACTAAAGAATTATTGAGTGACTGTTGGCCATCTACTCCAAGCGTTCTCCGCTTAAAAGTGTGTTTTTTTTTTAATGTAATAAATTTAGATAAATCTTTCATTAATGCTCCTAAACTTGCCAAGAAGCTGTCAAGATGTTTACTTTGATGCAGATGTTGTTCAAATTGCAAACAGCTGGAGATAATATTGATCTCTGTGGTTTATCCTCAGGCTAGTTAACTACCAGTGAAGATCTGGGTACAGTTTGTTTGGGTAACGTTGTGTTTCTTTGTTCCAACCCCTCATATTTCAGTGGCGAACGCCACACACATGGCTCCTCATGTGTTCAAAGTACCAAACTGACTGTGACTGCAGGTAAGATACTGTCGAATGACAAGTTCTCCACAGTTCCCCAATATTTAGCATATTTAAAATCTGTGCAAAAATGAGAGAGAATACTGTGGTACTGTGGTAATATAATTTGTGATTTGATCATTTGTGAGAGTTCTGCAAAGAGATATCAGAAACAAGTGATTTTCACATCCAGCTATTATAACGTCTCCAGAGACTTGTTGGAAGTTGGCAATCATAATTTTTTGTACAAACATCATAAAATAAAAGAAAAACTCCCCAAACAGAGTAACTGAAAACAACCGAATCCTCATAAACAATCAATGATCCAAAACATTGTCTGTGTTTTAGATCTTTAGTGATATACAGATTTCATAAAAGTTTTGGTTATTGTTGAGTAGCAAAAACTAACTAACTAACTAACAAACAGATGAGGATTTTTTTAATAGAGCTTCTACAACTGAAAGCCAGATATTTACATACACTAAATAAGAAGACATAAGCTTTACCTAGATACTGCCTGACATTCAGAGTAAACATTTCCTGTTTTGTGTCGGATAAAATCATTCTGTGTGCTGAATGTCAAAATAAGGCATTTATTTTGAATTTCTTCTAATTTAGATTGTTCAGGTAGAAGAATAAAACTTTAATTTCCTGGTTGACGTCTTGAGATGTTGCTTCAATATTTCCACATAAGATTTTTTCCTCATGATGGAATCTGTGAAGTACACCAAAATGTGGTGTCTGCATTTTGAAGACACAACATGATGCTGCCACTGCCGTACTTCACGGTTGGGCCCGTGAACATTCTTAACCTGGAAGAAAGTTGTCAAAAATGTCTTTTTATTTTTCTGGTATTTATTTTGAACAGACAAAAGATAAAAATACAAAAAAAAGAAAAAAAAAAAAGAATTAAAACAAATTATCCTGCCCAATTGACATGCAATTTTACATTATTAGTTTGAAAAGGAGCAGGTAGGAAATACAAGATCTTATGATTTCCTGCCCCTCTCATACTCATCAACTTATAAACATTTACATCTCCAGACACCAGATAAACTTCAATTATTTCCACATTACATGACACTTAAATGTCACATTCTCATCCTTAAATGTACAATTATTTATACATTTTTAATATCGCCAATAGCATTTTTGTCTTTAAAACACTCATCTTATACAACATATTTCCCATTTAAGCTCCTTTTTAAACACTCTTTTTAAGCTGGTTTATATTTGTACTTTTTAAAACTCATCATTATTCCATAAATCTACTCCTCACACTGATGCACACTGTTGTTCTAATACATTATTTATTTAGCAAATGTAGACAATTGATCCTAGCTGACCCTAAGGGATAAAAAAATTGGATCATTTTAATGTCTAACATAAAAAAACAGGTTAATGTTACATATCTGGTTTAAACTGTATATATTGCTAAAAAAAAAATGCTCTGACTTTTTTTTTTTTCTTGTTCAAATGTGTAATTCTGTGTTACACGAGCTGCAGCAGAGGTATGTTTGTCCTTCCCGGTTTCGGCCAGAATATTCCGCCCTGCATGGCCGCTAACGGCGGCTGAGCGTGGCCCTGCATTAATCAGGGAGCTGTGAACCCGCCGTTTAATTGCAGAGGAAGCCGAGCAGGTAATTACTTTTAAACCTCGTGAATGAGCGGACAAGGGAAGAAAACAAACAAAACAAAATAAAAAAAGAAAAGAAAGAAAAACACAGACACAGGACATCCATGCGTGGAGTTATCGGACCCACCTATGTTTGTGTTTTATTTATTTTTTTCTGCTGAGTGAGTTTGTGATATGTATATATGTTGTTTAAACCATGAAGGAGAAAAGTTAATGCCTTGCCAAAAATATTAATTGCCTTTTGAATATTTTGATAAAATGAAGCAGAAACATAAAGGTTAAGAAAAATGACAAACAGTTGTGAAAAAGATTTAAAACTAAATCTGGAAAGTATGGCAGGCATTTGGTTTTTGTTCGCTTTTCTTGAAACCTCTAAACACAAACCACTGCAGAAATCTCCTAATTATTGCACTGAATCCACTTGAGTAGTAAAGCCAGCTTTTCTGTGAAGGCCAACATTTTTTTTAATGTTATGATATATTTAGGCCTATTTAAATTACTTGTATAGGAATATACACTTGTATATTTTTATAAATGTTATATTACTGACGGTCATATTTGTACTTGCTAATAGTTTAACACTTTCAGTGGAGTAGATTGTCAACAAATAAGCAATTTCCTCTCAGGGATCAATAAAGTATAAAGTAAATAAAGTGTTAATGAACAAACAGCGCCATGAAGAGAGCAGACAGGCAAGGGAGAACGTTGAGAAAAGGTTTAGTCAGTGAAGTTTATTTATGAAGCGCCTTTCACAGACATGAATCACAGTAAAGATTACGTAACATGAACGCAAGCATAAAAGCACAATAAAATCCTGACATAAAAGGTTGGGAGAACAAAACTTTTTTTTTTTTTAAGTAAAAACACCAGGAGTCTGAAAAAAGAACCTGCTAGAACAAACAGTTCCACAGTTTAGTAGACACAGACTGAAAGGTCCTGTCTGCCTTAGATTTTAGCCAAATACGTGGAACAACCAGGAGATTCTAAACAAGTGTTTAGTAAAAATTTGTCCACATAATTAGGAGCCGGGCCGTTCAGGGGCCCCATAGGTGAGAACAAAAGCTTTAAAGGGGCAGTATTATGTATTATCCAGGCAAATAGTGTCATTTTATAGCACAATCAAGTAGCTATGTTACATTCAGTTATAACAATGCTCTATATATCAAAATTAACTTAAAAGAAATTTGATCTAGCAATTTGATGCCCTAAAACTGATGTCTGTCTCTTTAAAAAACTCTTCCACCAGTATGTCATCAGTTCTTCTCATTATGCTGTTTACAACCACTCTGAAAACGATATGCCCAGTTCCACCAAATGTTTGCTAATTGCTGCTGTCACTAGTGTGGAGGAGCTGAGTGGGTGGAGTCAGATGGAGAGGGTTCTCTGTGAGGCGGAAGCTCGACTACAGTTTGCAACTCCTGGGTGGGACTTTGTGAAAATATGTGGGGCTTTGAGGAAATGGGCGGAGCTTTGTGAGAGTAAGCCCCTGAATTCTTCCCACGAGAGTTTAAGGAATTTCTCAAACATACATGAAAGAATCAAAGCAACCCTCCAATTATTTTTTTTGATGAGGGAATAACATTAACATGATGTAAAGCTCAAAAAGTCTATTTTACATAATTGCCAATCTTTAAAACTAATTGTAAAATCCACTGGAAGTCAGCATAGAAATTATGAAACTGGGGCAACATCAACTTATTTACAAGATGTGGGAAGACGTCTCGCTCTTGAATTCTAAATACCTTTCAAATGTGAATCTTGACAATCCGTCTGGAGTCTAGACCAGCAAAAAGAGCATTACAACGCAATGACAAGAAAGGGGGAATTTTGCAAGACACTGCAAGTGAAGTGTTAGTGCAAACAAATTCCAAAACTGTGCTGAATTAGCTTTGGTGCATAAACTACAGCACACTGCACAGAAAAGGCTCAGCAGAACACTCTCATGCAGACGTTAACGAGAGCAGAGCAAACATCTGATAATGTTTGCATTCCTGCCTCATTTCTAATGCTCTGCTGGGTAAAGAGATGTCTTATCACACCATTGTTGGCCACAAACTCTTCCTCGTAAGTGTGTGTTTGACGGCGCAAGCTAACGGCTTGGATCCGATTCCTTCTTGTTCGTTTCCTCTGGAGATTTATGGCACCCTGACACGCCTTGGACGGAGCTGGCACAGTTTGTCTGATCAAGGAATGGCAAAAAAGGTCAGAGGCGAGGCTGTGCCACAATGTGCACTGCTTTCTTTATTATTGTTTGTTGTAGTTACACACGGTGAGGATATCGCAATAAAATTCTCGTTTGTAGACAGAAAAATCAATCTGAGATGAACAATAGAAGGAATGAGGAAGGTGAATGCAGAATAAAGAGAGGGCTGTTGTAAATAGAAAAAAACTAAGAATAAATTTCAAATAATCAGAAATTTTCTTGAAAAAAAACATTTCTGAGTTTCAAAAGCAAGATTTTTTTTTACTTCTGAAGTTGGAAATGTAAGTTTGAAAATGTAAGAAAAGATGAAATCTCAAAATTTAAATAATTTTTGGTGGAAATGTACTCTTTTTTTTTTTACTCTAATATGCCGTCATAGTGAACCATGTTCTGCAGAACATATTTGGAGCTGTTTTCCTGGTTCTTCACTAGGTGACAGCAGTGGGTTCAACCAGATTACAGCTAACCTTCTGCTGTCAGCACAAAAGAGCTCCTATGTTTTAATGCCCACAGCTCAGTACTATGCAAAATGAAGCACTGGCATGGAACTGGACCTCACAAGCTGGTCCCAGTCATGCAAATGTGTCCAGAGTCAACGAATCTAACAGTCACTAATGGCTAACTTGTGGACAAATACGGTTTTATATGTGAAAGTTTGATGTAGACGGAACGTCTTCATACTTTGCACAAAATATTTGGCTACAGCAGGAAGGATGCTGGAGGTATCTGATGAAAACTGTTGGCTCGTCGTTTGTGAGTCGGTGCGCTTGAGCAGCTCTGCTTTCATCAGCCATGTGGAGGGCAAGTTTCATCAGTTAGCATGTAATCAAATGTGGAAAAGTTCAAGAGTTGTGAATGTTAAGCACTGTGTGGATGTAGAGCGTAGAGATGTCAGTGGACTGTTATTGCTTTTCTTGTCTTGAAGTCAGCTAACTTTGGGTCCTACGATGACCGGTCTTGTTGTGTTTTCACCTGACTCTATGGAGATAGCCATTCAGCCCCCCCACACCCCCTCCATGTACCTGACAAAGTGGCTGTTGCTTTGAGTCCTGAGTCAATATTGACCTGGAACCAGGAGGAGAGAAGCAGCAGCAGCTTGGAGGATGACGGCAGCATCAGCAGCAACACTAGCACATGTTCGCTTCACCTGAAAAAAACTGGGAACCGCTAGTTTAGCGTCCTGCTGGAGGCTTAAATGCAGAAGGTGAAGTGAAGCAAACTTTTCATTGTCGATAATTTGACCAAACAATATAAATGGAAAAGGAAATGCAAATGAATGACAACATAGTGGACTCCATGGCTGATTCTGTTACCATCTGTATGTTGGTCCTGTCTAAGTTTCACCCAAAGTGTATCGGATCAGTACAACATCGGACGCCCACCTGAGTTCTGGATCTCCAGAGTTACTGCCTTCCTCTTAATGGTCCCTCTGGGATGTTGTGATGTTTTTTTTGTTATTGTTCCGGCCTAAAATAACTGATTTCGTGGCATCTTTTTCAAAAAGTTGCAAATTTTTTTAAGCTCTATTTTTGACTCTTCTTGCTATTTTAGCAATAGAGATTTTTTTTTAAATATGTGGAAATCAACAGCGAGCAAAACTTGTGGGCAGAAATTGAATTAGATTGGGTTTATAACCAGCATTAACTAACCAGAAAAGAATGTGAAATAAGCAACAACAACAGAGCAGCATTGTGGTGATTGGTCAGAAGCAAAAGAAAATATTTCACTTCCACATAAATTTACGAATGACAAAGGAATTTGCATTAATAACTGCAGTTGATTCTGTCAAGTTTATTTGCATAGAATATTTCAACAACAAGGCAAAGTGCTTTACAACATAAAAACCCAAGACAGCAACCAATTATGGAATGGCAATAAACATTACATTTTGTCAAATGCCATCATCAACTGTTTTGATTAATGTTCCAATTGTCACCAAGCAAAGGCTACTCTACTACTCATGTTTTAATCTTGATTTAAAGGAACACAGTGTTTCAGCAGTTTTACAGGTTTCTGGAAGTTTGTTCCAGATTTGTGGTGCATAGAAGCTGAATGCTGCTTCTCCGTGTTTGGTTCTGGTTCGGGGTTGCAGAATAGCCACAAAACCTGAGTGATCTGGAAGGCTGATTGAACAACACCAGATCTTTAATGTATTATCTTGCTAAGTCCTTAAATGATTTATAGACTAACAACAGTATTTTAAAGTCTATTCTCTGAGCTACAGGGAGTCAGTGAAAGGACTTTAGATCTAAGGTGATGTTCTCTATTTTTCTGGTTTTAGTGAGAACGTCAGCAGCAGCGTTCTGGATCAGCTACAGCTGGAGGATTGATCTTTTTTGGGCAAACCTGTGAAGACACTCTTGCAATAATCAACACGACTAAAGATAAATGAATGGATGAGTTTCTCTAGATCTCGCTGAGACTTTAGTCCTTTAATCCTGGGAATGTTTTTCAGGTGATAGAAGGCCGACTATGTAACTGTCTTTATGTGACTCTGAAGGTTCAGGTCAGAGTACATCACTTCACCCAGATTTCAGGCCTGATCTCTAGTTTCTGGCTGTAATAACTGAATTCATGCTGATTCTAGAACGTTCTTCTTTTGTTCCAAAGATAATACCTTCAGTTTTGCTTCTGTTTATCTGGAGAAATGTTTTTAACATACAGTAGACTGAGCTCAAATGTTTGGAGTACCAGTCTCTTGCTGTTTAAGCGGAGCACACAATGTAATCATTGAAGCTGCCCCGATTATAAAACTCTGAATTACGTTTGTGAAATGAAAAAAAAAAACCTTCCTCCTTGGATCTTTATCAGCTACTTTTTCACTGCCCACGATACTATTAAAAAAAGTGCCACGCATTAGAGACCTTAAGACATAACCAAACAGCAGTGAGACAGAGCCGAGTTTGCCGAGCCATGACAAACAGCGAAACCTCAAAGCTGCTGTGATCTGACGTGATTTAGCCAAAGAAAAGAAGAGGAAAATGCTCAATCCCTGACTACACATACACACACACACACACACACACCTTGCGCGACCTTTTGAGCAAACACGACTCGGAGACTTTCAAGTCCAACAAGGAAACACGCGCATAAGTACACACCCTATGTCACGGATTATGTTGACTCTGTTGCTGTGCCGCGCCGCAACGTGCAACACCTCCCCGTTCCACACTCAGCTATCCCAGCATAGGATCATCCATAGGTCATGTTTATGAACTGGGAGGAGTGAAGGATGCCAGCATCTTCGTCACTTTCCTCTTCTTCTTTATCTGCGGATGTATCATCTATGGGTTAAGCTGAGCGCGGCTTGTCAACTGTCTCTCTCTGATTTGTGGGTGTGGTGAAGAAATCTTGCTGCACTGATTGAGACCAAAGCTGCTGCTTCACCTGACAAAGAGAAACTGAAACTGATTAAATCAGCTTGAACGCTGATGGATTTAAATGCTATAGCTGTCCAGGGGGTTACGAGGTGTTAGCATGATGGATGGCTGAAGAAATGGGGTGTGGTCTACAGAGTTAGGTTTCAAGGATGTGCCATGTTGTAGATTGCTAACTTTACTAGCTACATTAGCTCTATTAGCTTTATTAGCTCTATTAGCGCTATCAGATTTATTAGCTTTGAGTTTTATCAGTCTTGCACTCTGCACAGACTCCTCTTTGATAACTGGTAAGTAGGTAGAAACGGAAAACTATGGAAACGTTTAAAATTGATTTGGCTACAGTGCAGCAGTTACATTCAATAAATCAGAATATTCTTGAAAAGTTCATTGATCTCAGTTAATCATGTTCACTAAATCAAACACCAACATTGGCTTAGTAACAGGAGGATGGTTTGAAGCCTTTATATTCTGTTAATTATGAAGATTTTCTGCTTACAGTTAATGAAAACACAGTATTAAGAATTAGACTATTACATCAGACCAATGCAAAAATATTTTTAATACAGACATATGGGCTTACTGGAAAGTATGCTTAATGCCTGCTTAAAGATAGATTTTTTTTTATATATGATTTAAGATGAAAATACTTCAGAGTCGCAACATTTACTTGTCTCTCTATGTCTGTCTTTTTTATTCTTCAGACTCTGTCATGATTAAATGCATATCATTCATTCACATCAGATTCAGATAAACAAAACAAATAATAATAAAACCAAAATGAGTTTCCTCTGCTGGGTTGTCTGGGTCTCCCTTAGAGGTAGTGTGATACACTCAGCCACCTGGAAGGGAATCAGAGTCTTCATGTCAAGAATAGCCAGTAGAGGTGGATGGGGGGATGGTTCTGGGCTGGCCTGGGAACGCCTTGGGATTCACCAAGAGGATCTGGTCCAAGTGGCTGGGGAGAGGAAGGGAAGTCAGGGGAGCTGTGCTTAGGCTGCTGCCTCCATGAAAAGTAGAAGATGGTTGGTAGGTAGACAGGCTGATAGTAGATACCTCTGTATTGGATAAGTATTGTAGAGGTAGATTGAAGTTGTATGTATACCTCAACTGGCCTTGTTAAATAGGAGACATGTTTTTCACACAATATCTGGGGAAAAATATAAACTCTTTGACTCATCAAAACAACAGCCCATGAATATCACCAAGGCAATCTTCAGGAGGACATACACATTGTTCAAGTCAGAATACAGCCACGCGACACTGATTTAGCCATGCACATGAAACTTCAGCTGAAAGTGATTGTTTCACATTGAACTCCAGGAAAAACTGACAGTGAAATTACTTTTGTGACTTAAGATCTTTAATCTTGAGTTTTTCAAGGACCATAAAGTGAAAACCTCACATCTTGTGGGTCTGTTATGTTGCAATAGGAATTAATACAGCTTTTATGTGCTACGTTATTAAGAAATTATTTTCTTTTAGACATAGACAGATTTTACTGTCATTCAACTGTATATTTATAAATGTACAAATTAAAAGAAATTTTGTTGCAAGGCTCCAATAATAAATAAATAAATAAATAATTAAAGGATCAATGTAAGTGTATATAATAAAAGATTGAACTAATGGGAGTTTAGTATCCTTATGGCATGAGGGATGAAGCTGTTGTGGAATCTGGTTGTTTTGCATTTGAAGCTGCTGAACCTTTTCCCAGAGGGCAGCAGGGAGAACAGACCATGCTGAGGGGTCTTTTATAATCGACTGAGCTCTGGACAGGCAGCGACTGTGAGTTGTGTCAAGGACGGAAGGAAGCTCAGTTTTATTTTAGCTTTTCCATTTTATTAATAGAGTTTTTGCATTCTTCAGTATAAAATCAGAAAATAATTTATCTTTTTTGTCACTGAACATCAGTTAGTTAATTGCAGTTACATGCTTTGTCTAGGCCTTAGACACAGTTTTCTTTACCTCAGATCATTCTCTTTCATCTTCCAGGACAGTGTCAAAGGACAAACACTTTATATTTATTTGTCCTGAACCAAAATGTTATCTGTGACACAAAAAAAGAAGCTTTGAATGATGGAAAGCAAGTTTCCCTGAATATAAACCTCTTCTCTCTTTCAGAACGTTGTCTGAGGTGAGGAGCGGTCGGCAGGTTCAGATCGGGGGTAAGGTCCGGATCAGTCTGCGGAACGGTACCGGACCGCTGCTTTCCTCCAGTTCACGCACGCACAGTCTGGCCTGTTTCCAAACGTTCCGGTTCTTGCACTGAGTGGGCCAAAGAACGATGGGTCCCCAGAGGTCAGAGATCAGAGGACACACTGGATGGCACATTCTGGGCCTGCACCGGTTCTGACAGCTGGACACCAATCCTTAACCAGAAGACACGATGTACAGCTCAACTCGGCTGTAAATTGATTGGTTCTGCGCAGTATCTTGGCTGCACATTTCTGGACTGAGATGTCTGATGTTGTTCCTGGGATCTGTTTTAGCCACTACT
>NW_015112862.1:144066-145338 GCF_001443285.1 Poecilia latipinna | reverse complement strand
ATATATATATATATATATATATATATATATATATATATATATATATATATATATATATATATATATATATATATATATATATATATATATATATATGAGTAAAAACTCACCAGGACATAAGTTGATTTAGTCCTTTAGTATCTTGTCTACTAACCTTACTCAAATATAACCATTTAAGTTTCATAACTTTCCAAGTCGCTGAACAAGGAATGCTTTAAAAATGATTCACCACACCTTCAAACGTCAAACAAACACACGGCTACAGTCATTCCCACACATAAACGTCCTTCAGCCGTTTCAACAGACCAGCCTGAACACATATTTGTCAGACTGAACTGTCATCATTGCTGATTGTTATAATAATAATAATAATTTACTCTCTTATCTGGTAATCTAAAACCGTGACTGGGTTTTATATTACGCTCAATTTGAGAGTCAAAATTAGTGTCACTGAAACACATGTATTTGTTGGTTTACGTAAGATAGTGACTTTTAAAAATAATCACAACTTTAATCCAAAATCTGAGTTTTTAAACTCCTGATTATAACAAACTGGTATTCTGACACACAAATATGATTCTTTAAGTCTGAAGTAATTTAAGAGAAATACATTCTGTACATCTAGAATGTAACAATAGTAGAGATTTTGCGACTCTAATTTCATAGCAGTAGTTTTGATGAGAGATCATTAAATAAAAATAAAAAAATCTGGTTTGGTAATTTACCACTAAGGTGTTTCTGTAGCACTCATGTATTTCACAAAGTAGACTGCGAGGTGTTGAGTCTAACTCAGTGTTTTTCAAAAACATAATTTATTCACAATAATTTACAATTTAGTTTGTATAGTTCTGAAATTATTGCATTACTATGTGCTTTTCTGTATGTTACAAACGCATTTACACTGGATGGAGAACATTGGATAACCTCTGCTTTTAAGTCTTGCTACAGATTCAGAGTTGCAATTTATTCCGGACTTTGACTAGACCATTCCAACACTTCAATAAAGTTCTGGTTATGCATTCAGGGGGTCACACTGTCAAGTTCTTCTGCAGCCTCTGACGTGTTTAATTCCTGAATTTCAATTTTCCCATACAATTCATTTTTATTTTTGACACATTAGTTTTTCAACTCGAACTCAGAAAGAAGATTCAGTTTTGATTTTGTTCTAAAATAAGATATATATATATATATATATATATATATATATATATATATATATATATATATATATATATATATATATATATATCTTTTTTTATGTGTATATATCTT
>NW_015112862.1:130376-140652 GCF_001443285.1 Poecilia latipinna | reverse complement strand
GTTCTTTGTTTATGCAGGAAAAGATGCACACAAATATGTTTTTTGTTTTTCTATTGTTTCTGTTTATCATGTTATTTTGTTGATACTTATGAATTCTGGCCTACGTTTTAAACAAAACATTTTAAAGGAAGAACCACAAAAGTTTGATGATAAATCAAACTTGAATGAAAAATATCAGTATTGGTGATACTGGTATCGGATTTATACCAAAATACTCAGTATCGTATACCTATAGTCAAAATAAAGAAGCTGAAGGCAAATCCGCATGTCTTTTTCCTTCTGCTACACAAAATTCCCTACTTTGTGCTGCTATTTCACCTGTGACGCCTCAGAATGCTTTACATTGCGCGGTCTCTGGTGCTACGGGCACTCTTACAGGAAGTGTGGGGCCCATCCGGGACCCGGGCTGGTCCCCTCGTTGCTCAACCTGTGCGAAACCCTTACGAATGGACCGTGCTCCTCTCCCCGCTTCGCCGCACACCGACTTCTTTCACAACAGGCGCCTTGTACCGGATTAAAATTTTTTCTGCAGTTTGTTATTATTTGTTGTTAATGGTTGACAGATTTTAAACCAGAGACATGAGAAAGTGCCAGAAAACCTTACAAACGAAACAGTGAGTTTTCATTTACAGGATCCGTCACGTTATTCCATCTAGCAGCAGGCTTTCAACATCTGTTACAACAACGGAGACATTTTGTCACTTTCATAAAATGATGGTCATATATATATATATATGCCTGATAATAAATTGCCCTCCTGCTTAGATCAGTGGTGTCCAAGGTGTGGCGCGGGGGCCATTTGTAGCCCTTGAAATGATTTTGATGAGCCGCCCGACCAAAAGTCAGAAAAAGGTAAATGTTTTTCTTTTGATAAGGCAACAGTCTGAAACCTTACTTATGTTTGGGATCTTTACAGATTTATAGATTTTATAAAAATGTTTATTATCAACAGGTAAAACAAACAAACAAAAAAATAATAATGCAAATAAACTAAGTTTTGCATTTTTAGCTTAATGTTTTTTGTTGCCCGCCAGGAGTTTAAATTTGCCAGTTTTGAAAGAAAAATGTCTGGTTTTCAAGGTCCCCAGTAAAAAAAAGCTGACATGTGAGTCATTAAGGTGTCTCCGGAGGGGACAGAGCTGCAGACGGACTGTAATTTATCTGGGTTATTAAACTCCAGCGGAGCGAAGGGCAGCTGAGGTGCACGGTTCATGAAGGAAACATCATACAACACTATGGTAGCCGGTGATAAGCCTGCCTGTAATCTGTGTAATGACACAGCAGCTGCAGGTGAGAGAAGTCACACAAGAACAAAAAGTTCCATTAATAAAACATTACTGTAATAAAACAATTAACATTCCAGCAGAGAGGCCTTGACTATGTCTGCTGCTGAACCCTTAATGGAATGTTTTTGGTGGACCTCTTCTTTTCAGCTCTTTTTGGGGCCTACCTATGCAATGCATGGCAGGAACCTATGTTCTACACCCAATAAGGTATTTCTTTATTATTATTATTATTATTATTATTATTATTATTTTATTTATTCTTCTTGCATCACCCTTAATGCAGCCCTAACTGCTGCATACACCCCTACAAAGGTGGTATCAAAACGTGCAGCTTACTCCCGTGAAGTGCTCTATTCTTTTTAGTAGCATTTTGAGTTAAAATGACGACATAAATTGCGAAAAACAACAAAATCCCATACAAGTCAATGGAGGCTCAGCCCTTTCTATCTCTCGGTCGAACCCAGCGTTCTGATGTTAAAAATTAGCATCAATGCTAAAGTAAACTACAATGTACTCAATAGCATGTGGAGAGTTATAAGCATGTTGAGTAACATGGACTTACTCCATTCAATATCTTAAAATTAGTGTATAAGCTAAAATTAGCCAAGATGCTAATTTTGTTCAAAAAACATGATTTATTCTGCTCTATTGAAATACTACTTAACTTGCAATAAGTACTACTCAACAAGAATTGTGCAGTTGTGTTTTTCTGAAAAGTGAAAGTTTTTCTGTCTTTGTCATTGGAGGTAAATATATTATAAAACAGACATTCAACACAAAACCAAAAATCTGATTTATACTACTATTTTGTCAGCAGTTCACCAGAAAAAAGCGGTAATCTCAACACCAAATTAATTATTGTTTGTAAAACATAAGCTCTTTTGAAATACTGCTTATCTGTGTAGACACAAGAAATTTACAGTTGGTAAATTTTGCAAAAGTAAAAGTCAGATGTTTACTTTGTGGCACTTTGCTACCAGAAAATGTGTTGATGGATGGATGGATGGATGGATGGATGGAAAAACCAGAGCGCCTGGAGAAAACCTATGCATCCAATTTAAAGAGTGTATCATAGAAAGAAATACAATGTTCAGTACAGGTAGGGATGCAAGTTATTAATTAATGAGTTAATGTACAGTTGATTAGATTAAAACAGAAAATTATGGTGATGGCCAAACTAAAGAAAGTCTATGCGGACATTGTTATTTAATGATTGGAACTGTCCATCCATCCCTCCATTCCTCCAATGCCAGGATCAATCTCCACGTTTTGATACCATTTTTGTGGATGGGTACACAGCGGAACAAGCCACATTAACGGTAATGGAAGAACTAGACATATTAAATTCCTGGAGAAATTTAACTGGGGCCTTTCTGACGTGTGCACATCGATTTGGACCCGGCGTTTTGACGCTTAACAAGTAACACGTCCGTACAAGCCAGCAAGCTTACACAGCCAGACTTGCCCTTGGTAAGAACCAGGACGGGCTCGACATGGTCCACCACCAGCGTGCAATAGCTGAAGCTTATGTCAAGTCCATCACCATAGTGCTATGGCTGACCTGGTTCACCACTACAGTGCAATGGATGAACCTCATGCACAGTGAAATTCAGTCCGAGAGTGACGACTATACGCTTTGCACATGTGGTTCTCACTCACAGAGCGAAATAAAAAATAAATAAAAACGTTGGATAATTGTTTTTTTCTAGAAAAATTTCAACCTTCATACTGAGGATTTTAATTCACACTCAAAAATTCTGAGAAATAATACATTTATGTAAACAAAATATGGATAGTCACAGGAAATATGTATTCTTTCCATAATGCATGCAGGACATGCACACATCGGGCAGACCCCAGTTAAATTTCTTCAGGAATTTAATGTGTCTAGTTAGTTTTTATTCTCCCGCTGTGCTTCAACGAAGTTCTGCTACTTTTTAGCTTAAGGGAAACACTCTCTGCATCATTATAGCTAATAAGTATAAGGTGATCCTGCATATTACTAATGATCAACCACATTGATACTACACTAAAAGCCTGTCTGACCAATAACCAACCCAGACTCTGGTTCACAGAGGAGGACTGCAGCTCCTGAGATGATGCTCCAAACCTGCAGCCGAAGGAGTTTACAGCTCAGGTTTGGCTGCAGGAAGAAGAGATGCCACAGTTTCCAACATGTCACCTGCTGAAGAAAAAAAAAAACTGTTTGCTTTGACAAAAAGAAGAAAGGAAGGAACTGACACAAATCTGTTCCCATGTCAGTTTGAATTCATAAAAAAATAGCTGCTGGAAGATTATACAAAAAATATGATAAGAGAAATTAATTGGACTGAATTGTGAGATAATTCAGTTATCTCACAGTTAACTCCCCACCTTCACACACAAACGCTCGCACGCACATGCACACGCGCACACACACACACACCCACACCCCCCCACACACACACACTCACACACAAACAAACAAACATTACAGTTAGACTTTTAAACCAACATATCAACACAGAATTGCTTTCATTTGCACTTTACCAAACAAAATCTCGCTTTCAGTCTCATAGTTTTAGTCTTTCAAGAAAATATTGCCTTTAACAAAGGCTTTAACCCTCACTTCCCTTATTATTGCAGTGAATGCAATAATAATGCACTGTAATAATGAATGGTGTTTTGGCATGTAGACCAAAAATAAAAGGATATATTTCTTTTGGACAATAGCAATTACAAATAATGGAGATTTGATGTGAATCTGAGAAATGAACAAAGAACAAATACAACAAGACATAATAATAATAATAATAATAATAATAATAATAATAATAATAAATTATTATTAGTAATTATTATTAGTAATTATTATTATTATTATTATTATTATTATTATTAATTAATTAATAATAATAATAATAATAATAATAATAATAATAATAATAATACTAATTATTATTATTATTATTATTATTATTATTATTATTAATAATAATAATAATAATAATAATAATAATAGCAGTAATAATAATAACAACAATAATAATAATAATAATAATAATAATAATAATTATTATTATTATTATTATTATTATTAATGAATGTTATTCATTACTAATGAATAACATTCATCTAAAAACATTCATTTGAACTTTGGCAAAAACAAAATGTAAATCCTAAAAAATGAAAACAAAAGAAGAAAACAAGAAAAACGTAACCTCCATTTCTTTTCTGGCGCAGCTTTGATTTCTGCAATAGAAAAAGTACCGATGTCTGGTATCAATATTGTCATATTTTTGCAGTTTATTAGGATGGATTAAAAAACAATTAAACACAAAAATTCATGTTTTCATGCTGCATCAATCGCTCTTTGCGAACTGAAATCCACGAAAGTTCATGTTTAATCTCTAAGACGCAGGGAAGAAAACAGCATACTTTCTAAATCATTTGCAGTAAAATGCAGGCGTTCTTCGACGCATGTAAAAGTGTTTTCAAGCTTAAAATGCTCCTATTAAATATTCCAGGTATGAAATTGAAAACTATGTTGACTTGACATCATTTCACAAAACAAATGTCTTTATTTGAGCTTCTTTCTCCATCAATAACCTGTAAATAACACGAGCGACGCGGAGTGATCTGACCGTGATGCAGCCCCACAGTGAGAAAATCCTGATGTCCACAGTTTATGATTCATTTCCGACTCCATCGACTTCAGTGGGGGAAATTTTTGCACAGTCTTAATATTTCATATTTTTTTTAAAAATTTATTATTATTTATTTTTATTGAATGGACATTTATATTAAAACCTGTCCACTATAGCATTGTCTCTGCTGAGAATAATCTCATGGAGAAATGAAATGGGCACAAATCCACATTTATTTACAGTTATTATTTTAAATATTTCAATACAAAGTAGAAAAAAAATGTGATCGGGCTCTTAATCTTTACTGGCCTCGTTCTGCTCTTATCATTTATGATTAGACGGAGGATTGTTTTGCTGACTGGAAGACACCCTAACATTGCCTATAAATAACAGGGCTGAGCTTGCTTTCTGGGTCAGTCCAGGTGGGCAGTCTCCGATTCGCTTATAACAAAAAAATAAATAAAAATTAAAATCGTGGTTGAAAAATTAAGCAAAACGCAATAAAAAATAAAAACCAAAATAGGGGACATTTTCTTCAGATAAATTAGGTCAATTTAAACCCTTTCTGATTGTCAAACATATAAAAAAATATATAGGCCCATAAAAGAAATCTTCTAAAAGTGTGAACGCTGGCCTCTCACCGGCGCTTATGTGGAATAAAACCATGAATATGCGCAGTTCACCCTTTCTTTAAAACCACTTTATGGCGCAGAGGCTACAACAGGGTCCGAAGTCCATGAAAGTTTTGCCGATAAGGGGAGCCAATAAAAGCAACAGAGCAGCAGTGTAAACACGTCTACCTCTGTCCGGAGCGGCGGATTTACATCAGCCGGCCCACTCATTACCATGTTTTATATCCCCCTGCGCTCAGAAAGCATCATGGCAAAGCGGCTCCATCCTCCCCTCCAACAGGGAAGTGAGTGAAGCTGCCTCGCGTAGCAGGTGTCGCGCGGACAGAAACTCCCCCTCCCTCCGACAGCTCCGGACTCCTGGAACTTTATTTATTTATTTAAAAGTTTTTTTCCCCCCTCTCTCTCTTTCCCCGTCGTTTAATTGCCCTCCATCCTTTCTCGCGGTGCTTATGTCGTGTTTTTAATGTTCTCCAAAATGGTCTCGAAGCTGACGTCCCTGCAGCAGGAGCTCCTCAGCGCCCTGCTGGACTCAGGCGTCACCAAAGACGTTCTGATCCAGGCCCTGGACGACATGGACCCCAGTCCGCCGCCGCAGGGCTTCGGGGTGAAAATGGAGAGCCTGCCCGTGTCTCCCGGCAAGTTGAACGGCGCCGACGCGGACTCCAAGCCCGTCTTCCACACTCTCACCAACGGACACGGCAAGGGCAAGCTGTCCGGAGACGAGGGCTCCGAGGACGGGGACGACTACGACACCCCGCCGATACTCAAGGAGCTCCAGTCGCTCAACACTGAGGAGGCCGCGGAGCAGCGGGCAGAGGTGGACCGCATGTTGGCGTGAGTTTTTATTTTTTATTTTTTTTATTAAGTTTTTAAGCTTAAGTTTTGAAATTACGCTATACGGATAAAATGGCGTCGAAACAAAAATCTCACTTCTTTTTTAAAGTTATAGGTTAATTTTGAGGGGTTCAAAACTTAAAATAAACAGAAAAGCAGGCCCTCGTTCTCCTGAAAGAAATTTCTTTCTTTGTTTACAAATTTAAAACAACCCGCCACGCTTTTTTGGTTACTAATTATCTAAATAGATTATTTCTTTACCTTTGGAAAATATCAGCTGAACTAAGATCTATTTATAATTAACTATACTCCACCTCTCAGCGATAAAAAAGCCGGCAACAAACAGGAGAAAGCAAACAAGTACTTTCAAGTATAATAATGAATTATCATTATTATTATTACTTGCAAAATTATTTTTTATTTTATTTATAAAGTACCGTCAAGACACGAATGTAACCTAAAGAGACACACAATAAAAAACATTACAAGAAAACAAAAATAATAATTAATAAATAAAACAATTCAATAAATCTTTCAGTTTTGATTAAAAGAACGGAATTAAACATGAATAAAACCAAACATAATAAAAAATAGAAAAAGTTGAACATTTTTTCAAAAGCTTCAAACTGAGAATCACACAGCGTTTAAAAAGCTAATCCATTTCAAATAAATCTCTCCTCTCACTTTTGCAAAGTTAATATTTGATGATTTGATCCTTATATATACATAACTTTTCTACCAATTGGTATCATATAATTAGCTGAATTCGACCGTATTATAAAAAATTATGAAATTGCTGCGTATAGCTGAATTTGGTTTTATATTGATACGAATTGTATCGCTTTGCTTGTAAATCTTTATGTAGCTTAACGCAAACAAATGGAGCGTTCAAGTGCCTTCAGATGACTTTTTTTTTTTGCTTATTGTTACAACACAAATAAACGTGTTTGAAACGAGCGGGATTCGTGGGACAAATATCACAACTAAACCCACGTGTAGTTAAGTTATTATTAATTTTATTCTATAAATCATCAACTGGAAGACACACAGTGGCGTGTGATTAGAGTGAATGGAGAGATTCTGGTTATTCATTGTCAAAAGTTATAAACTAACATCTCCCCACTTCACCCGCTACACTTTAAACGCCAGACCTCCACATTCTCCAAAACAAACAGTCGAGAGCAGATCTGCTTTATAATCGCTGATGTCCGTCTGTCTGCCGCGGTTACTGTTTGATTACCGGGCGACTATTCCTTACAGAGAGAGTCTGGGAAATCTGAGTTTATACCAGGGCAAATCCGCAGGTAAGAAGATACCATTTAATATTAAATTAGAAACTTTTTTAAACAACTTTTTTTTCTTTTTTTGTCTAGATTGAACATATGGAAATTGAATGTAAAATCAGGCTAAAATGAAATTGTTGTTTCATGTTATGTCAAGGAATTCCGACAGATATCTGAATTATTTGTGAAGTTATGCCTGATTTTTGACTCAAAATGTAAAATAATATATATCATAAAGACTGAAAAAAATTGCTTAGGTTCTATTAGAATATAGGTTTACACCGTACAATGTCATAAGGCAAATAGTCCTAGTTTCTCAACCTCTGTGAATCCACCTGAACTAACCTTTGAAAATATTTACAGCCACTGGAATGTGTGCTTCAGCGATAAACTGACTCATAATGGCTGCAAACTCCTTTCATCTTCTTGCAAAACAAGGAAGCTGTGTTTTTGCAGTAGTCAAAATTGATGCATTTTCATATGTTTTTATGTCAATTTTTTTATTTTTTATTTCAAAAGCTCGCATTTCCACCTTCGATGTCTGAACCAAAGTTTGCTTTCTGTTTGCCAGCGAGGACCCATGGCGGGCGGCTCGTATGATCAAAGGTTACATGCAGCAGCACAACATCCCCCAGCGGGAGGTGGTGGACATCACGGGGCTCAATCAGTCTCACCTCTCCCAGCACCTCAACAAAGGGACGCCCATGAAGACGCAGAAGCGAGCGGCCCTCTACACCTGGTACGTCAGGAAGCAGCGGGAAATTCTTCGACGTAAGTTAATGTTTGAGTTTCTCACGGCTTCCGGTTTTAGATCCATAGCCATGCGGCCGACGAGCAGCGTGCAGCTGTTCGTTTGCGTGTCCGCAACATGGCTCACATTTAGGCCTGCCACCACGACAATAAATCGTCCCAGGAATTATTTCGATAAATGATAATATTGTCATTTTGAGATGGTTTTTAACTGATATAACAATGCGATATTAATGCAAGTACACACACTCAAAAATCAGAAAAGCTTTAGTTTTTAACAAACATTTTAACACTGCACCTGGAAAACATTTTAGATGTCTAAAATAAAAAAAAACGTAATGAAAATGGATTATAAAGTCTCTGTGACTAAATTTGCATTTCATAAAATGTTACTGTTAAGTGTGATAAGGGAAAACAGGCAAAAGTGGAAGGTACTGTTAAAGAAAAGTTAAAGCTAAATATTTTTTGCAAGGTGTCAAATATTTGCAATGTTTTTCAAAATGGCTGTTCTTCAACTATATTAAAGGGGAGTGTCTCTTTAAAGTCTCCGACTAGATTATAATTTATCAAGCTATTAATTGATTTAATGCTTGTTGTGATAAGCCTACTCACATTAATCCTGCTGGTGTCGAATGAGCTCAAGGTTGCATGAGGTTGTAATAAACACTTGTGCATTCTGGGTAAAAAATTCAACTTCTATTATAATTAACTGGAGGGATCAACACAATGTGGCATGAATGTTCACTGAAGTGATTACAAAATTGTTATTTCTTACAAAAAATGTAAACAAAAATGAATAACATGATGCAATTCTTATTTTCACACCTTGGAGAAAAATGGGAAAATATGTAATACTCTGTGACTTTAATATATATTATTAGCTGGTCAGTTAGATGGGCTACCTGCTCTGACACAGTCTGCAGTCAGTATCTTAGCAGACATCTTAAACTGCTGCCTGAACAAGATTGATACATTTTGTTCTTTCTAGTGTTCCAAATAATGGCTGCCTTTGATTTTCATGAGAGAAAACATTTCTGACCAGGCAGTGCTGTGTTAAATGTCAAATATCTGGAGAAAGCTTGTTCTCGTAGACTTTGAAACCCTGGTCTATCGTAATAAAGTTCCTTTAAATCATTGAATTTATTTACTTTTATTGTGACGTTTGGTGATATTGAAATGGTAAATGGACTGAACTTAAATAACACTTTTCCAATCATTTTGACCACTCAAAGCAATTTACACTAGAGTCACATTCACCCATTTGCACTCACATTTATACACTGATATGCAGATTGGTAGGCAATTTGGGGTTAAGTGCCTTGCCCAAGGGCACATCAACATGTGGCAGGAGGAAGCTGGAATTGAACCTACAACCTTCCAATCACAAGACGACTGCTCTACCCACAGAGCCACAGTCACCACATCTGCACTTTTTAAAGGAAAGTGCAGATGTAAATATAAATGTACACTGATGTCTTTCAAAGTAGCATGTGGAGTATAACATGCTGATATTATCTGGTTGTTTAGTTTAACGATATACTGCGGTAGCTAGGCAGGCTAGTTGGATGCCAACTTCAGCGAGGAAGTTGGCATCCAGCGCTTCTTTAATTCCCATGCATTACTGGCCTTGTTATTTGTATAGCTGCTGTAAATATATCTGAACGGACAAATCTGTATTTCAACCAACCTTAGTGAAAGCAGAGGTGCCAATATGTGTATTTTGGTATCAATCTCATATCAAATAAATATAGGGCCAGTATCAGATATACTGATTTCCGATACTGATAACTGACACTGATAATTTTTATTAAAGTTTGACATATCAAATTTCTGACATTTAGATGCTTTTTTTGATCTTTCCTTTA
>NW_015112862.1:122098-126851 GCF_001443285.1 Poecilia latipinna | reverse complement strand
AATTATCCACTAATGACTAAAAATAAAAATAATCTAAAAAAAAAAAAAAAGCTAGCTTGTAATCAAAACCTGTGGAGTTACATCGACTGGGAAACAGAGATGAAGAGAAGAGAAAAAGTACAGAGAAGCTTCATAGATGTAGTGAAAGATGCTGAGACTCAGAGACCCTAAAGGCAGAGGCTGACAGAATATATGAAGAGGTACACACTGTACCTCTCAAATATTCACAATATCATCTGCTAATGTTACATTTTTATTTATAAAGGTGTGTCTTTAATTGAAAACAATTTTGAATCAATACATTCTCTTTTTCCTTGTGAAACTCAAGAACAAAATGGATGCATAATAATATTATATGTAACATTTATTTTCTGTTATGTGGTTTTGATATATAAATACAAATAGAAGATATCCGCCGCACATAGTGGTAGTTTTCAATCCCAGCATTAAAACGGTGATGTGCATTAAGTTTCCACAGCTTGACTGTCTGAAATAAGAAAAGGTCAATGTGCAGCTTTTGTAAACAATAAAAACGTGTAGGAATCTTCTTTCAGCCAGCTGACAGGCAGCGAGAAGGAAAAACAACTTTCTTCTGCCTAAGACAGACACTTGTTTAAATGAACTAATGCAGAGTTCACTCATAGTTTTTTTATGTCTTCAGTGAAGATGAATAGAAAAGTGTGAGTAGATGAAAACATTGATTGTCCTCTCCAGAACGAGAGACCTTAACTTGTTATTTTAAACAGGGCTTTAAAATAACTAGTTTTTAAGCCCTAATTGTGAATTTAGTCCATTCAGATACACTAAATGATTAAAGTAGGTGTAATTAACACTGTTGACAACTTCATGAAGTTTGTACTTTGCATTCATCAGGAATGGGCTCCTGGTCATACCATTAAGTTCAAAGTGCTTTTGAGAGAAAATGTCTGGACAACAGATTTTCCTTCTCGCTGCCTGTCAGCTGGCTGAAAGAAGAGTCCTACACTTTTTTATTGTTTACAAAAGCTGCACATTGACCTTTTCTTATTTCAGACAGTCAAGCTGAGGAAACCTAATGCACACCACCTATTACTTACTAGCATAACACTGTTTTAATGCTCTTATTGAAAACTACCACCATTTGCGGTGGATATCTTCTATTTGTGCTTATATATCAAAACCATATAACAGAAAATAAATGTTACATATAATATAATATAATATAATATAATATAATATAATATAATATAATATGCATCCATTTTGCTGTACTCTGCTTCTGATTTTAATTTTTTTTTCTGTGTTGATTTTGTAAAACCATGAAATAGTGGAATTTCTTAACTCAAAGCCGTGACACTCTGAGTTTCTCATACTGGATTATGTTTAGTATATGTTTACCTTCTGCTAAGACGCTGCTATGTACTTTCTCAGGTGGATGCAGACACGTAGCAGGTGCCATTTCTCACCAAAAAACTCGACTAAAATGAAGCAATCACACCTCAGCTCATTCTCAATGGGGCACACACTGCAGGGTCACACCTCTGTTATTGATTTTATCATTTACTAATTCACGAACATCTGTTTAATACAGAAAATGGTGACTACAGATATTTTTTCTGCCATTGATTTGGCGCCCACTCTAGGGTGGCGCCCCATTTGCAGCAGAAAGTTCTTTTATGGCAGTCTCTGCGTTTCAGTTACAAATGTGCATAAAATTTGGTTGATATTCTGCTAACGGAAAAAAAAAGGGTTTCTGTTTTTAAGTTTGTTCATATGATAAGTAATTAAAAAACATTCGGCAACATGATCCTCCAACTACTGCATGTCATCTTCTTTGTCTTTTTGTCATGACATGATGCGAAAAAGTGTTTCCTTTGCAGCTTTACAAAATACACTAATTATGATACAATCCAAAAGAATTTTGATACATTTGATACATTCTAGTTCAAAAACTTTTTAGCAAAAATTTTTATTTTTTTTTCCCAAAATCTGCATGTTTCCATAAAGCAAATGTATTTCCGTAATTCCTATTTGCAGAATTATACTGTCAATTCAGCTACATCTCGATGCCCTCAGGTAGTTGAAAAGTCTGCTTATACCCTGGATTGATCATGGCAAGAAGTACAATAAAAATCAACAAAATGCTTAAAAAAATATTTTTGAATGATTTCTCTTTATTTTTGCAGAGTTCAACCAGGCCACTCAAGCTTCTATTGGCAACATGTCAGACAAAGGCAGCCAGGATCCGGCCTTTTTCTACCCGGAGTTCAACATGTCCGGCCCGGGCATGGGTCAGTCGAGCGAAGAGGTCGGCACTGAGCCCCTGAGTAAGAAAATGAGGCGTAACCGTTTCAAATGGGGGCCTGCATCTCAGCAAATCCTGTACCAGGCCTACGAGCGGCAGAAGAACCCCAGCAAAGAGGAGAGGGAGGCTCTGGTGGAGGAGTGCAACAGGTAGAAAAACACAACTCTCCGACGAAAGATTCTGCAGTACAGCTTTAACATCTTCTACCTCCTTTCCTGCAGAGCTGAGTGTCTTCAGAGAGGCGTATCCCCTTCTAAAGCTCAGGGACTCGGTTCTAACCTGGTCACCGAAGTGAGAGTTTATAACTGGTTTGCCAACAGACGTAAGGAGGAAGCCTTCAGGCAAAAGCTGGCTATGGACGCCATCACTGCACCTTCGCACGGCATCAACCCACTGCTGTCGCACAGCTCACCACATCATCCCCAGACCAGCGTGTCCCCTCCAAGTAAGAGACGGCCCCGGAGATCAGAAACATCTGCTGAAATGGTCAATGCAAACGATTTTTATATTTCGTGGCAGAGCAATCACAAATGTTTTTAGATGTATTTTATGTGATAGACCAGCACAACCTTGGTCTGTCGTTGTAAAGTGAGGAGAAAAACATGGTTTTCAACCATTTCTGCTAGTAAAAGTAGTCTACACGTGTTCATCCCCCTTTATTCTGATACAGCTAAATGAAATCCAGAGGAATCAAGTCTGTGAAGCTCTGAACTTTTCATGGAGCATGTTTTGGTCCCCCCCAAAAGAGGATGGTGTAACAGGCTCCAAACTGATAGGTAGGAGAAGCTGTCAAGAAGTCTACAGGCTGAAGTCTACAGGTAGAAGTCTACAGGTAGACACAAAAACTAATAATTGTACACTATTAAACAGGGGTGCTGTACAGGGGGGGAAAGTTAGGACAATTCCAAGGGTCCTTGACAGACAGGGCGCCCCCACAATTTTTTTGTTTTTTTTGTTTATAGAAATAGAAAAACGTGGGGCCCTGTTAATTACAAAATTAAACATATTCGGTTTTTAAAACTTGTTTTTAGCAGTAAAAATTAAATGTTACCCCTCTTACACCAAAAAGCACACATCTGTATTTGCTCTGCATACCCCCCTGGGTCTATATGAAATGGTTTGTTCCTGCTTGGAGCGCTTGACAGTGACGGTGTTCAGCCAGCAGTCAGTAGAAGACAAGAACAACTGGAGCAGTTACTGGGCAGCCTAAAAAAACAATAAAGTCAGATTTTCAAAAAGAAAGAGAGAAAAAGATAAGAGTGTCAATTTGTAACAGTTTTTCTCCAAGATAGTTGGATAGACTGTGTGAGATTGTCCTGTTTGTGGCAGGAACGTTGCATTACTTTATCTAGCAATAGCAGCTCAGGGAGGAGGTGGAGGAGATTGATATTTTCACAGATTATCTGTCTCACAACAAACTGTCACAACATGGTGACAACTTTAACAAATATAGAGAAAACATTTTTTATTACAGTTCTATACTGCAGCTTTAATGAAATGCAACTTCATAGCATTTTTTGAGAAGTCTTGATTGCTTTATTTATATTTTGCATGTTGTCTATGACTGTTGCTGTGGGGAGAGACATTTCAGTAAGCTAAAACTAATTTTTAAAAAAGCAACCTATTTGCATACAGTATGCAGACTGTTGCATGTAAAATTCACTAGCAGTAAATATTGTGCTAGCATCCAAAGAAAGCAAGACAGTTGCAAGCCTTTAAAATTTGATGCCTTTTATGGGTCAAATGGACAGCAGTGGGGCCCCAATTTATTTATTTTTTGTCAGGGGTCCAAGATTCCTGGCGACGCCCCTGCTCTTAAAATCTGGCCTTTATAGAAAAGTCTAAGAAGCCCAGTCTAATGTTTGCCACAAGTCATGTAGGCGACAAGTTGAGACCAAACCTTTGGCCAGAAAAACTTAACGTTTGAAGTAAACACACTATGCCCCTAGTGTAACATGGTGGTGAGAGCATCATGTTATGTATGGGGAGGCTTTTCTTCAGCAGGAGCACGTAAAGATGGATAGAATTAAAAATAAGAGAGTCCTTAAAGAAAATCTGTTGGTCTGCAAAAGACATGAAATTAATTTGGAAAAGTTATATTTCCTTCCAGTTCACAAATCTTTTTTATTATTATTATTATTATTATTATTAATCTGTCATGACAGATTAATAAGAATTAGGGCTGAAACGATTCTTCGAGTGATTCGAGTACCTTGATTATTAAAATTCCTCGAGGAAAATTTATCTGCTTCAAGGCTTCGTTAAATTATATTTTATTTTTTAGCACACTGTGTTCCGGCCGGGTTATTACTTGCGTTGAGCGGAGCTCTCACTTCCACCTGAGTTGTTGACGGAAGCTAAGTGTTAGCAGCATAACGTCCAGTTTTCAAGTTCGACCTGGGAGGATTATATTGATTGTTGATAGTGTCCAGGTTTTTGTCGTTTTTCGGGGGACCAATAAGCATCCTT
>NW_015112862.1:117558-117907 GCF_001443285.1 Poecilia latipinna | reverse complement strand
TATGTGTTTATGTTAGCGACGGCAAGATGAGATTTCGTCTATTAAATTGACTGAAAATGAATACATAAACGAAAAGCTGGAGTATAGACATTTTTTTATATAAGAGTATTTGTGAGCCTGCCTCTTTATTATTGAATTGAATATAATTTCAGATTTTTGTATAGCTTTTCTTCAGGTTAACTTAGAAAGTGAGCTATTATTGTTACGAGTTAATGTTCTAAACTACAGAAAAGTTACTGTTAGGGAAGCTTAACTGTGAAAAATTGGAGTGTTGATATGCGATAGTAATACTGATGTTATGTTAGATTTACCAATGTTTTACTTCATCTTTTTTTTTATCTGATTACTC